>NW_027140682.1:3300000-3548389 GCF_036365525.1 Heterodontus francisci | reverse complement strand
CTTCCCCAAAGACTGAAACCCCTTAACGTCACACTGAAACCCATCCCCACACACTGAAACCCCTTCCCCACTCCCTGAAACCTCTTCCCCACACACTGAAACCCCTTCCTCACACACTGAAACCTCTTCCCACACACTGAAACCCATCCCCACACACTGAAACCCCTTCCCCACTCCCTGAAACCTCTTCCCCACACACTGAAACCCCTTCCCCACACACTGAAACCCCTTCATCACTGACTGAAACCAAACCCCACACACTGAAAACACTTCCCCACACACTGAAACCCATCCCCACACACTGAAACCCTTCCCCACACACTGAAAACTCTTCCCAAACACTGAAACCTCTTCCCGACACACTGAAACCTCTTCCCCAGACACTGAAACCCCTTCACCGCACACTGACACCTCTTCCCCACACTCTGAAACCCCTTCCCCACACACTGAAACCTCTTCCCCACATTCTGAAACACCTTCCCCAAAGACTGAAACCCCTTAACCTCACACTGAAACCCATGCCCACACACTGAAACCCCTTCCCCACACACTGAAACCTCTTCCCCACACACTGAAACCCCTTCCCCACACACTGAAACCCCTTTCCCACACTCTGAAACCCGTTCACCAAACACTGAAACCCATCCCCACACTCTGAAACCCCTTCCCAACACGCTGAAACCCCTTGCACACACACTGAAACCCTTCCCCACACACTGAAACCCCTTCCCCACAGACTGAAACCCCTTTAGCACACACTGAAACCCCTTCCCCACACACTGAAACCCATCCCCACACACTGAAACCTCTTCCCCACAAACTGAAAGCTCCTCCACTCAGACTGAAACCCATCCCCACACACTGAAACCCCTTCCCCACACACTGAAACCCTATCCCCACGCACTGAAACCTCTTCCACACATACTGAAACCTCTTCCCCAAAAACTGAAACCTGTTCCCCACAGACTGAAACTCTTCCCCACACACTGAAACTCCTTCCCCACGCACTGAAACCTCTTCCACACACACTGAAACCTCTTCCCCGCACACTGAAACCCCTTCCCCGCGCACTGAAACCCTTCCCCACACGCTGAAACCCCTCACCCACACGCTGAAACTCCTTCCACACACACTGAAACCTCTTCCCCACTCACTGAAACCACATCCCCACAGACAGAAACCCCTTCCCCACACTCTGAAACCTCTTCCACACACATTGAAACCTCTTCCCCACACACTGAAATCACTTCCCCACGCTCTGAAACCCCTTCCCCACACACTTAAAACATCTTCCCCACACTCTTAAATCTCTTCCCCATACACTGAAACCCCTTCCCCACACACTGAAACCCATCCCCACACCCTGAAACCCCTTCCCCAGACACTGAAACCCATCCCCACACACTGCAACCCTTCCCCACACACTGTAACCGCTTCCCCGCACACAGAAACCCCTTCCCCACACACTGAAACCGCTTCCACACACACTGAAATCCCTTCCACGGACACTGAAACCACTTCCCCGCACACTGAAACCCTTCCCCACACGCTGAAACCTCTTCCCCACACATTGAAAGCTCTTCCACTCAGACTGAAACCCATCCCCACAAACTGAAACCCCTTCCCCACACACTGAAACCCCATCCCCACGCACTGAAACCTCTTCCACACATACTGAAACCTCTTCCCCAAAAACTGAAACCTGTTCCGCACAGACTGAAACCTCTTCCCCACACACTGAAACTCCTTCCCCACGCACTGAAAACTCTTCCACACACACTGAAACCTCTTCCCCACACACTGAAACCTCTTCCCCACGCGCTGAAACTACTTCTGCACGCACTGAAACCCATCCCCACACACTGAAACGTCTTCCACACACACTGAAACCTCTTCCACACAAACTGAAACCCCTTCCCCACGCACTGTTACCCCTTCCCCGCTCATTGAAACCCCTTCCCCACACACTGAATCCCCTCACACACACGGAAACCCCTTCCCCGCACACTGAAACCCCTTCCCCGCACACTGAAACCCTTCCCCACACGCTGAAACACCTTCCCCACACACTGTAACCCATTCCGCACACACTGAAACCTATCCCCACACACTGAAACCCATCCCCACACACTGAAACTCCTTCCCCACACACTGAAACCCCTTCCACACACACTGAAACACCTGCCCCACACACTGAAACCCCTTCCTCACGCAGTGAAACCCTTCCCCACACACTGAAACACCTTCCCCACACACTGAAACACCTTTTCCACACACTGAAACCCCTTCCGCACACACTGAAACACCTTCCCCACACACTGAAACCCTTCCCCACACACTGAAACCCCTTCCCCACACACTGAAACCCTTCCCACACACTGAAAAAACTTCCCCGCACACTGAAACACCTTCCTCACACACACTGAAACCCCTTCCCCACATACTGAGACACCTTCCCCATACACTGAAACACCTTCCCCATACACTGAAACACCTTGCCAACACACTGAAACCCCTTCCGCACACACTGTAACACCTTTCCCACACACTGAAACCCTTCACCACACACTGAAACACTTCGCCACACACTGAAACACGTTCCCCACACATTGAAACCCCTTCCCCACACGCTGAAACACCTTCTTCACACACTGCAACACATTCCCCACACACTGAAACCCCATCCTCACACAGTGAAACACATCCCCACACACTGAAACACATTCCCGACACACTGAAACCCCTTCCCCACAGACTGAAACCCTTTCCCAAACACTGAAACCCCTTCCGCACACACTGAAACCCATCCCCACACACTGAAACCCATCCCCACACACTGAAACACATTCACCACACACTGAAACCCTTCCCCACACACTGAAACACATCCCCACACACTGAAAAACATCTCCACACACTGACACACCTCCCCCACACACTGAAACCACTTCCCCACACACACTGAAACACCTTCCCCACACACTGAAACAACTACCCCACACACTGAAATACCATCCCCACTCACTGAAACCGCTTTCCCGCACACTGAAACGCCTTCCCCACACACTGGATCACTTCCCCACACACTGACAGCCCTTCCCCACACACTGAAACAGCTTCCCCACACACTGAAACCCCTTCCCCACACACTGAAACACCTTCCCCACACACTGAAACCCCTTCCCCACACTCTGAAACCCCTTCCCCACACAATGCAATCCCTTCCCCACACACTGAAACTCTTCCCCACACACTGAAACCCCTTCCCCACACACTCAAAACACTTCCCCACACACTGAAACCCATCCCGACACTCTGAAACCCCTTCCCCACACAGTGAAACAGCTTCCCCACTCACTAAAATACATCCCCACACACTGAAACCCATCCCCACACACTAAAACCCCTTCCTCACACACTGAAACCCCTTCCACACAAACTGAAACCCCTTCCCCACTCACTGAAACCCCTTCCACACACACTGTTACCCCTTCCCCGCACATTGAAACCCCTTCCCCACACACTGAATCCCCTCACACACACGGAAACCCCTTCCCCGCACACTGAAACCCCTTCCCCGCACACTGAAACCCTTCCCCACACGCTGAAACCCCTTACCCCCACGCTGAAACTCCTTCCGCACACACTGAAACCCATCCCCAAACACTGAAACCCATCCCCTCACACTGAAACCATTCCCCACACAATGAAACGCATCCCCACACACTGAAACCTCTTCCCCACACACTGAAACCCCTTATCCACACACTGAAACCTTTTCCCCACACACTGAAACCACTTCCCCACAGACTGAAACCCCTTCCCCACACTCTGCAACCTCTTCGACACAGACTGAAACCCTTCCCCACACACTGAAACCCATCCCCACAGACTGAAACCCCTTCCCCACACACTGAAACCCATCCCCACACACTGAAACCTCTTCCCCAGACACTGAAACCCATCCCCACACACTGAAATCCTTCCCCACACACTGAAACCTCTTCCCACACACTGAAACCTCTTCGCCACACACTGAAACCCATCCCCACACACTGAAACCCCTTCCCCGCACACTGAAACCCCTTCCCCACTCACTGAAACCCAACCCCACACACTGAAAACACTTCCCCACACACTGAAACCCATCCCCACACACTGAAACCCTTCCCCACACACTGAAAACTCTTCCCACACACTGAAACCTCTTCCCGACACACTGAAACCTCTTCCCCACACACTGAAACCCCTTCACCGCACACTGACACCTCTTCCCCACACTCTGAAACCCCTTCCCCACACACTGAAACCTCTTCCCCAAACACTGAAACCCCTTCCCCAAAGACTGAAACCCCTTAACGTCACACTGAAACCCCTTCCCCACTCACTGAAACCCAACCCCACACACTGAAAACACTTCCCCACACACTGAAACCCATCCCCACACACTGAAACCCTTCCCCACACACTGAAAACTCTTCCCACACACTGAAACCTCTTCCCGACACACTGAAACCTCTTCCCCACACACTGAAACCCCTTCACCGCACACTGACACCTCTTCCCCACACTCTGAAACCCCTTCCCCACACACTGAAACCTCTTCCCCACACACTGAAACCCCTTCCCCAAAGACTGAAACCCCTTAACGACACACTGAAACCCATCCCCACACACTGAAACCCCTTCCCCACTCCCTGAAACCTCTTCCCCACACACTGAAACCCCTTCCTCACACACTGAAACCTCTTCCCACACACTGAAACCCATCCCCACACACTGAAACCCCTTCCCCACTCCCTGAAACCTCTTCCCCACACACTGAAACCCCTTCCCCACACACTGAAACCCCTTCATCGCTCACTGAAACCAAACCCCACACACTGAAAACACTTCCCCACACACTGAAACCCATCCCCACACACTGAAACCCTTCCCCACACACTGAAACTCCTTCCCCACACACTGAAACCCCTTCCACACACACTGAAACACCTGCCCCACACACTGAAACCCCTTCCTCACGCAGTGAAAACCTTCCCCACACACTGAAACCCCTTCCCCACACACTGAAACACCTTCCGCACACACTGAAACACCTTCCCCACACACTGAAACACCTTTTCCACACACTGAAACCCCTTCCGCACACACTGAAACACCTTCCCCACACACTGAAACCCTTCCCCACACACTGAAACCCCTTCCCCACACACTGAAACCCTTCCCACACACTGAAAAAACTTCCCCGCACACTGAAACACCTTCCTCACACACACTGAAACCCCTTCCCCACATACTGAGACACCTTCCCCATACACTGAAACACCTTCCCCATACACTGAAACACCTTGCCAACACACTGAAACCCCTTCCGCACACACTGTAACACCTTTCCCACACACTGAAACCCTTCACCACACACTGAAACACTTCGCCACACACTGAAACACGCTCCCCACACATTGAAACCCCTTCCCCACAAGCTGAAACACCTTCTTCACACACTGAAACACATTCCCCACACACTGAAACCCCATCCTCACACAGTGAAACACATCCCCACACACTGAAACACATTCCCGACACACTGAAACCCCTTCCCCACAGACTGAAACCCTTTCCCAAACACTGAAACCCCTTCCGCACACACTGAAACCCATCCCCACACACTGAAACCCATCCCCACACACTGAAACACATTCACCACACACTGAAACCCTTCCCCACACACTGAAACACATCCCCACACACTGAAAAACATCTCCACACACTGACACACCTCCCCCACACACTGAAACCACTTCCCCACACACACTGAAACACCTTCCCCACACACTGAAACAACTACCCCACACACTGAAATACCATCCCCACTCACTGAAACCGCTTTCCCACACACTGAAACGCCTTCCCCACACACTGGATCACTTCCCCACACACTGACAGCCCTTCCCCACACACTGAAACAGCTTCCCCACACACTGAAACCCCTTCCCCACACACTGAAACACCTTCCCCACACACTGAAACCCCTTCCCCACACTCTGAAACCCCTTCCCCACACAATGCAATCCCTTCCCCACACACTGAAACTCTTCCCCACACACTGAAACCCCTTCCCCACACACTCAAAACACTTCCCCACACACTGAAACACATCCCGACACTCTGAAACCCCTTCCCCACACAGTGAAACAGCTTCCCCACTCACTAAAATACATCCCCACACACTGAAACCCATCCCCACACACTAAAACCCCTTCCTCACACACTGAAACCCCTTCCACACAAACTGAAACCCCTTCCCCACTCACTGAAACCCCTTCCACACACACTGTTACCCCTTCCCCGCACATTGAAACCCCTTCCCCACACACTGAATCCCCTCACACACACGGAAACCCCTTCCCCGCACACTGAAACCCCTTCCCCGCACACTGAAACCCTTCCCCACACGCTGAAACCCCTTACCCCCACGCTGAAACTCCTTCCGCACACACTGAAACCCATCCCCAAACACTGAAACCCATCCCCTCACACTGAAACCATTCCCCACACAATGAAACGCATCCCCACACACTGAAACCTCTTCCCCACACACTGAAACCCCTTATCCACACACTGAAACCTTTTCCCCACACACTGAAACCACTTCCCCACAGACTGAAACCCCTTCCCCACACTCTGCAACCTCTTCGCCACAGACTGAAACCCTTCCCCACACACTGAAACCCATCCCCACAGACTGAAACCCCTTCCCCACACACTGAAACCCATCCCCACACACTGAAACCTCTTCCCCAGACACTGAAACCCATCCCCACACACTGAAATCCTTCCCCACACACTGAAACCTCTTCCCACACACTGAAACCTCTTCGCCACACACTGAAACCCATCCCCACACACTGAAACCCAACCCCACACACTGAAAACACTTCCCCACACACTGAAACCCATCCCCACACACTGAAACCCTTCCCCACACACTGAAAACTCTTCCCACACACTGAAACCTCTTCCCGACACACTGAAACCTCTTCCCCACACACTGAAACCCCTTCACCGCACACTGACACCTCTTCCCCACACTCTGAAACCCCTTCCCCACACACTGAAACCTCTTCCCCACACACTGAAATCCCTTCCCCAAAGACTGAAACCCCTTAACGTCACACTGAAACCCATCCCCACACACTGAAACCTCTTCCCCAGACACTGAAACCCATCCCCACACACTGAAATCCTTCCCCACACACTGAAACCTCTTCCCACACACTGAAACCTCTTCGCCACACACTGAAACCCATCCCCACACACTGAAACCCCTTCCCCGCACACTGAAACCCCTTCCCCACTCACTGAAACCCAACCCCACACACTGAAAACACTTCCCCACACACTGAAACCCATCCCCACACACTGAAACCCTTCCCCACACACTGAAAACTCTTCCCACACACTGAAACCTCTTCCCGACACACTGAAACCTCTTCCCCACACACTGAAACCCCTTCACCGCACACTGACACCTCTTCCCCACACTCTGAAACCCCTTCCCCACACACTGAAACCTCTTCCCCACACACTGAAACCCATTCCCCAAAGACTGAAACCCCTTAACGACACACTGAAACCCATCCCCACACACTGAAACCCCTTCCCCACTCCCTGAAACCTCTTCCCCACACACTGAAACCCCTTCCTCACACACTGAAACCTCTTCCCACACACTGAAACCCATCCCCACACACTGAAACCCCTTCCCCACTCCCTGAAACCTCTTCCCCACACACTGAAACCCCTTCCCCACACACTGAAACCCCTTCATCGCTCACTGAAACCAAACCCCACACACTGAAAACACTTCCCCACACACTGAAACCCATCCCCACACACTGAAACCCTTCCCCACACACTGAAAACTCTTCCCAAACACTGAAACCTCTTCCCGACACACTGAAACCTCTTCCCCAGACACTGAAACCCCTTCACCGCACACTGACACCTCTTCCCCACACTCTGAAACCCCTTCCCCACACACTGAAACCTCTTCCCCACACACTGAAACACCTTCCCCAAAGACTGAAACCCCTTAACCTCACACTGAAACCCATCCCCACACACTGAAACCCCTTCCCCACACACTGAAACCTCTTCCCCACACACTGAAACCCCTTCCCCACACACTGAAACCCCTTTCCCACACTCTGAAACCCGTTCCCCAAACACTGAAACCCATCCCTACACACTGAAACCTCTTCCCCACACAGTGAAACCCCTTCCCCACACTCTGAAACCCCTTCCCAACACGCTGAAACCCCTTGCACACACACTGAAACCCTTCCCCACACACTGAAACCCCTTCCCCACAGACTGAAACCCCTTAACCACACACTGAAACCCCTTCCCCACACACTGAAACCCATCCCCACACACTGAAACCTCTTCCCCACAAACTGAAAGCTCCTCCACTCAGACTGAAACCCATCCCCACACACTGAAACCCCTTCCCCACACACTGAAACCCCATCCCCACGCACTGAAACCTCTTCCACACATACTGAAACCTCTTCCCCAAAAACTGAAACCTGTTCCCCACAGACTGAAACTCTTCCCCACACACTGAAACTCCTTCCCCACGCACTGAAACCTCTTCCACACACACTGAAACCTCTTCCCCGCACACTGAAACCCCTTCCCCGCGCACTGAAACCCATCCCCACACCCTGAAACCCCTTCCCCAGACACTGAAACCCATCCCCACACACTGCAACCCTTCCCCACACACTGTAACCGCTTCCCCGCACACAGAAACCCCTTCCCCACACACTGAAACCGCTTCCACACACACTGAAATCCCTTCCACGGACACTGAAACCACTTCCCCGCACACTGAAACCCTTCCCCACACGCTGAAACCTCTTCCCCACACATTGAAAGCTCTTCCACTCAGACTGAAACCCATCCCCACACACTGAAACCCCTTCCCCACACACTGAAACCCCATCCCCACGCACTGAAACCTCTTCCACACATACTGAAACCTCTTACCCAAAAACTGAAACCTGTTCCCCACAGACTGAAACCTCTTCCCCACACACTGAAACTCCTTCCCCACGCACTGAAAACTCTTCCACACACACTGAAACCTCTTCCCCACACACTGAAACCTCTTCCCCAGGCGCTGAAACTACTTCTGCACGCACTGAAACCCATCCCCACACACTGAAACGTCTTCCACACACACTGAAACCTCTTCCACACAAACTGAAACCCCTTCCCCACGCACTGTTACCCCTTCCCCGCTCATTGAAACCCCTTCCCCACACACTGAATCCCCTCACACACACGGAAACCCCTTCCCCGCACACTGAAACCCCTTCCCCGCACACTGAAACACCTTCCCCACACGCTGAAACCCCTTACCCACACGCTGAAACTCCTTCCACACACACTGAAACCTCTTCCACATGCACTGAAACCCCTTCCAAACACACTGAAATCCATCCCCTCACACTGAAACCTCTTCCCCACACACTGAAACCGCTTAACCACACACTGAAACCTTTTCCCCAGACACTGAAACCACTTCCCCACAGACTGAAACCCCATCCCCACACTCTGCAACCTATTTGCCACAGACTGAAACCCTTCCCCACACACTGAAACCCATCCCCACACACTGAAACCCCTTCCCCACACACTGAAACCCATCGCCACACACTGAAACCTCTTCCCCACACACTGAAACCCATCCCCACACACTGAAATCTCTTCCCACACACTGAGACCTCTTCGCCACAAACGGAAACCCTTCCCCACACACTGAAACCCATCCCCACACACTGGAACCCCTTCCCCACACACTGAAACCCCTTCCCCACACACTGAAACCCATCCCCACACACTGAAACCCTTCCCCACACACTGAAACCTCTTCCCACACACTGAAACCTCTCCCCGACACACTGAAACCTCTACCCCACACACTGAAACCCCTTCACCGCACACTGAAACCTCTTCCCCACACACTGAAACCCCTTCCCCACACACTGAAACCTCTTCCCCAAACACTGAAACCCCTTCCCCACAGACCGAAACCCCTTAACCTCACACTGAAACCCATCCTCACACACTGAAACCCCTTCCTCACACACTGAAAACTCTTCCCCACACACTGAAACCCCTTTCCCACACTCTGAAACCCGTTCCCCAAACACTGAAACCCATCCCGACACACTGAAACCTGTACCCCACACAGTGAAACACCTTCCCCACACGCTGAAACCCCTTCCCAACACGCTGAAACCCCTTCCACACGGACTGAAACCCCTTAACCACCCACTGAAACCCCTTCCCCACACACTGAAACACATCCCCACACACTGAAACCCCTTGCCCACAAACTGAAACCCATCCCCACACACTGAAACCCTTCCCCGCACACTGAAACCCCTTCCCCTCACACTGAAAACATCTTCCCCACACTATTAAAACTCTTCCGAACACACTGAAACCCCTTCCCCACACAGTGAAACCCATCCCCACACTCTGAAACCCCTTCCCCACACAGTGAAACCCATCCCCAAACACTGAAACCCTTCCCCACACACTGTAACCCCTTCCCCGCACACTGAAACCCCTTCCCCACACACTGAAACCGCTTTCACACACACTGAAATCCCTTCCCCGCACACTGAAACCCCTTCCCCGCACACTGAAACCCTTCCCCACACGCTGAAACCCCTTCCCCACACACTGAAACCGCTTCCACACACACTGAAATCCCTTCACCGCACACTAAAACCCCTTCCCCGCACACTGAAACCCCTTCCCCACACGCTGAAACCCCTTCCCCACGCACTGAAACCTCTTCCACACATACTGAAACCTCTTCCCCAAAAACTGAAACCTGTTCCCCACAGACTGAAACCTCTTCCGCACACACTGAAAGCTCTTCCCCACAGACTGAAATCCTTCCCCACACACTGAAACCTCTTCCCCACACACTGAAACTCCTTCCCGACGCATTGAAACCTCTTCCACACACACTGAAAACATCTTCCCACACACTGAAACCTGTTCCCCACACACTGAAACTTCTTCCACACGCACTGAAACCCATCCCCACACACTGAAAGCCCTTCCACACACACTGAAACATCTTCCACACACACTGAAACCCTTCCCCACGCACTGAGACCCCTTCCACACACACTGAAACCCCTTCGCCACGCACTGAAACCTCTTCCACACATACTGAAACCTCGTCCACCAAAAACTGAAACATGTTCCCCACAGACTGAAACCTCTTCCCCACACACTGAAACTCCTTCCCCACGCACTGAAACCTCTTCCACACACGCTGAAACCCCTTCCCCGCACACTGAAACCTCTTCCCCACACACTGAAACCTCTTCCCCACACACTGAAACCACATCCCCACAGACAGAAACCCTTTCCCCACACTCTGAAATCCCTTCCCCACACTCTGAAACCCCTTCCCCACACACTGAAAACATCTTCCCCACACTCTTAAAACTCTTCCGAACACACTGATACCCCTTCCCCACACACTGAAACCCATCCCCACACACTGAAACCCCTTCCCCACACAGTGAAACCCATCCCCACACACTGAAACCCTTCCCCACACGCTGTAACCCCTTCCCCGCACACTGAAACCCCTTCCCCGCACACTGAAACCCTTCCCCGCACGCTGAAACCCCTTCCCCACACGCTGAAACCCCTTCCACACACACTGAAACCCATCCCCACACACTGAAACCCCTTCCACACACACTGAAACCCCTTCCCCACGCACTGAAACCTCTTCCACACATACTGAAACCGCTTCCACAAAAACTGAAACCAGTTCCCCACAGACTGAAACCTCTTCCGCACACACTGAAAGCTCTTCCCCACAGACTGAAAACCTTCCCCACACACTGAAACCTCTTCCCCACACACTGAAACTCCTTCCCCACGCACTGAAAACTCTTCCACACACACTGAAACCTCTTCCACGCACACTGAAACCCCTTCCCCGCGCACTGAAACCCTTCCCCACACGCTGAAACCCCTCACCCACACGCTGAAACTCCTTCCACACACACTGAAACCTCTTCCCCACACACTGAAACCACATCCCCACAGACAGAAACCCCTTCCCCACACTCTGAAACCTCTTCCCCACACATTGAAACCTCTTCCCCACACACTGAAACCACTTCCCCACGCACTGAAACCCCTTCCCCACACACTTAAAACATCCTCCCCACACACTTAAAACATCTTCCCCACACTCTTAAATCTCTTCCCCATTCACTGAAACCCCTTCCCCACACACTGAAACCCATCCCCACACCCTGAAACCCCTTCCCCAGACACTGAAACCCATCCCCACACATTGCAACCCTTCCCCACACACTGTAACCGCTTCCCCGCACACAGAAACCCCTTCCCCACACACTGAAACCGCTTCCACACACACTAAAATCCCTTCCCCGCACACTGAAACCCCTTCCCCACACACTGAAACCCCATCCCCACGCACTGAAATCTCTTCCACACATACTGAAACCTCTTCCCCAAAAACTGAAACCTGTTCCCCACAGACTGAAACCTCTTCCCCACACACTGAAACCTCATCCCCACACACTGAAACCTCTTCCCCACACGCTGAAACTACTTCTGCACGCACTGAAACCCCTTCCCCACACACTGAAACCCCTTCCACACACACTGAAATCCCTTCCCCGCACACTGAAACCCCTTCCCGGCACACTGAAACCCTTCCCCGCACGCTGAAACCCCTTCCCCACACGCTGAAACCCCTTCCACACACACTGAAACCCATCCCCACACACTGAAACCCCTTCCACACACACGGAAACCCCTTCCCCACGCACTGAAACCTCTTCCACACATACTGAAACCTCTTCCACAAAAACTGAAACCTGTTCCCCACAGACTAAAACCTCTTCCGCACACACTGAAATCTCTTCCCCACAGACTGAAACCCTTCCCCACACACTGAAACCTCTTCCCCACACACTGAAACTCCTTCCCCACGCACTGAAACCTCTTCCACACACACTGAAACCTCTTCCCCGCACGCTGAAACCCCTTCCCCGCGCACTGAAACCCTTACCCACACGCTGAAACCCCTCACCCACACGCTGAAACTCCTTCCACACACACTGAAACCTCTTCCCCACACACTGAAACCACATCCCCACAGACAGAAACCCCTTCCCCACACTCTGAAACCTCTTCCCCACACATTGAAACTTCTTCCCCACACACTGAAACCACTTCCCCACGCTCTGAAACCCCTTCCCCACACACTTAAAACATCCTCCCCACAAACTTAAAACATCTTCCCCACACTCTTAAATCTCTTCCCCATACACTGAAACCCCTTCCCCACACACTGAAACCCATCCCACACCCCGAAACCCCTTCCCCAGACACTGAAACCCATCCCCACACACTGCAACCCTTCCCCACACACTGTAACCGCTTCCCCGCACACATAAACCCCTTCCCCACACACTGAAACCGCTTCCACACACACTGAAATCCCTTCCCCGCACACTGAAACCACTTCCCCGCACACTGAAACCCTTACCCACACGCTGAAACCTCTTCCCCACACATTGAAAGCTCTTCCACTCAGACTGAAACCCATCCCCACACGCTGAAACCCCTTCCCCACACACTGAAACCCCATCCACACGCACTGAAACCTCTTCCACACATACTGAAACCTCTTCCCCAAAAACTGAAACCTGTTCCCCACAGACTGAAACCTCTTCCCCACACACTGAAACTCCTTCCCCACGCACTGAAAACTCTTCCACACACACTGAAACCTCTTCCCCACACACTGAAACCTCTTCCCCACACGCTGAAGCTACTTCTGCACGCACTGAAACCCATCCCCACACACTGAAACCCCTTCCACACACACTGAAACCTCTTCCACACAAACTGAAACCCCTTCCCCACGCACTGAAACCCATTCCACACACACTGTTACCCCTTCCCCGCACATTGAAACCCCTTCCCCACACACTGAATCCCCTCACACACACGGAAACCCCTTCCCCGCACACTGAAACCCCTTCCCCGCACACTGAAACCCTTCCCCACACGCTGAAACCCCTTACCCACACGCTGAAACTCCTTCCACACACACTGAAACCTCTTCCACATGCACTGAAACCCCTTCCGCACACACTGAAACCCATCCCCAAACACTGAAAACCATCCCCTCACACTGAAACCATTCCCCACACAATGAAACGCATCCCCACACACTGAAACCTCTTCCCCACACACTGAAACCCCTTAATCACACACTGAAACCTTTTTCCCAGACACTGAAACCACTTCCCCACAGACTGAAACCCCTTCCCCACACTCTGCAACCTCTTCGCCACAGACTGAAACCCTTCCCCACACACTGAAACCCATCCCCACACACTGAAACCCCTTCCCCACACACTGAAACCCATCGCCACACACTGAAACCTCTTCCCCACACACTGAAATCCATCCCCACACACTGAAATCCTTCCCCACACACTGAAATCTCTTCCCACACACTGAGACCTCTTCGCCACAAACGGAAACCCTTCCCCGCACACTGAAACCCATCCCCACACACTGGAACCCCTTCCCCACACACTGAAACCCCTTCCCCACACACTGAAACCCATCCCCACACACTGAAACCCTTCCCCACACACTGAAACCTCTTCCCACACACTGAAACCTCTCCCCGACACACTGAAACCTCTTCCCGACACACTGAAACCCCTTCACCGCACACTGAAACCTCTTCCCCACACACTGAAACCCCTTCCCCACACACTGAAACCTCTTCCCCAAACAGTGAAACCCCTCCCCACAGACCGAAACCCCTTAACCTCACACTGAAACCCATCACCACACACTGAAACCCCTTCCTCACACACTGAAACCTCTTCCCCACACACTGAAACCCTTTCCCCACACACTGAAACCCCTTTCCCACACTCTGAAACCCGTTCCCCAAACACTGAAACCCATCCCGACACACTGAAACCCCTTCCCAACACGCTGAAACCCCTTCCACACACACTGAAACCCTTCCCCGCACGCAGAAACCCCTTCCCCACACACTGAAACCGCTTCCACACACACTGAAACCCATCCCCACACACTGAAACCCCTTCCCCACACACTGAAACCCCATCCCCACGCACTGAAACCTCTTCCACACATACTGAAACCTCTTCCCCAAAAACTGAAACCTGTTCCCCACAGACTGAAACCTCTTCCCCACACACTGAAGCTCCGTCCCCACGCACTGAAAACTCTTCCACACACACTGAAACCTCTTCCCCACACACTGAAACCTCTTCCCCACACGCTGAAACTACTTCTGCACGCACTGAAACCCATCCCCACACACTGAAACCCCTTCCACACACACTGAAACCTCTTCCACACAAACTGAAACCCCTTCCCCACGCACTGAAACCCCTTCCACACACACTGTTACCCCATCCCCTCAAATTGAAACCCCTTCCCCACACACTGAATCCCCTCACACACACGGAAACCCCTTCCCCGCACACTGAAACCCCTTCCCCGCACACTGAAACCCTTCCCCACACGCTGAAACCCCTTACCCACACGCTGAAACTCCTTCCACACACACTGAAACCTCTTCCACATGCACTGAAACCCCTTCCGCACACACTGAAACCCATCCCCAAACACTGAAAACCATCCCCTCACACTGAAACCATTCCCCACACAATGAAACGCATCCCCACACACTGAAACCTCTTCCCCACACACTGAAACCCCTTAACCACACACTGAAAACTTTTTCCCAGACACTGAAACCACTTCCCCACAGACTGAAACCCCTTCCCCACACTCTGCAACCTCTTCGCCACAGACTGAAACCCTTCCCCACACACTGAAACCCATCCCCACACACTGAAACCCCTTCCCCACACACTGAAACCCATCGCCACACACTGAAACCTCTTCCCCACACACTGAAACCCATCCCCACACACTGAAATCCTTCCCCACACACTGAAATCTCTTCCCACACACTGAGACCTCTTCGCCACAAACGGAGACCCTTCCCCGCACACTGAACCCCATCCCCACACACTGGAACCCCATCCCCACACACTGAAACCCATTCCCCACACACTGAAACCCATCCCCACACACTGAAACCCTTCCCCACACACTGAAACCTCTTCCCACACACTGAAACCTCTCCCCGACACACTGAAACCTCTTCCCGACACACTGAAACCCCTTCACCGCACACTGAAACCTCTTCCCCACACACTGAAACCCCTTCCCCACACACTGAAAACTCTTCCCCAAACACTGAAACCCCTTCCCCACAGACCGAAACCCCTTAACCTCACACTGAAACCCATCCCCACACACTGAAACCCCTTCCTCACACACTGAAACCTCTTCCCCACACACTGAAACCCCTTCCCCACACACTGAAACCCTTTTCCCACACTCTGAAACCCTTTCCCCAAACACTGAAACCCATCCCGACACACTGAAACCTGTTCCCCACACAGTGAAACACCTTCCCCACACGCTGAAACCCCTTCCCAACACGCTGAAACCCCTTCCACACACACTGAAACCCTTCCCCGCACACTGAAACCCCTTCCCCACACACTGAAACCCATCCCCACACACTGAAACCCCTTGCCCACACACTGAAACCCATCCCCACACACTGAAACCCTTCCCCACACACTGTAACCCCTTCCCCGCACACTGAAACCCCTTCCCCACACACTGAAACCGCTTCCGCACACACTGAAATCCCTTCCCCGCGCACTGAAACCCCTTCCCCGCACACTGAAACCCTTCCACACACGCTGAAACCCCTTCCCCACACGCTGAAACCCTTTCCACACACACTGAAACCGCTTCCACACACACTGAAATCCCTTCCCCACACACTTAAATCATCCTCCCCACACACTTAAAACATCTTCCTCACACTCTTAAATCTCTTCCCCATACACTGAAACCCCTTCCCCACACACTGAAACCCATCCCCACACCCTGAATCCCCTTCCCCAGACACTGAAACCCATCCCCACACACTGCAACCCTTCCCCACACACTGTAACCGCTTCCCCGCACACAGAAACCCCTTCCCCACACACTGAAACCGCTTCCACACACACTGAAATCCCTTCCCCGCACACTGAAACCCCTTCCCCGCGCACTGAAACCCTTCCCCACACGCTGAAACCCCTTCCCCACACGCTGAAACCCCTTCCACACACACTGAAACCCATCCCCACACACTGAATCCCCTTCCACACACACTGAAACCCCTTCCCCACGCACTGAAACCTCTTCCACACATACTGAAACCTCTTCCGCAAAAACTGAAACCTGTTCCCCACAGACTGAAACCTCTTCCGCACACACTGAAAGCTCTTCCCCACAGACTGAAACCCTTCCCCACACACTGAAACCTCTTCCCCACACACTGAAACTCCTTCCCGACGCATTGAAACCTCTTCCACACACACTGAAACATCTTCCCACACACTGAAACCTGTTCCCCACACGCTGAAACGTCTTCCACACGCACTGAAACACCTTCCCCACGCACTGAGACCCCTTCCACACACACTGAAACCCCTTCGCCACGCACTGAAACCTCTTCCACACATACTGAAACCTCTTCCCCAAAAACTGAAACCTGTTCCCCACAGACTGAAACCTCTTCCCCACACACTGAAACTCCTTCCCCACGCACTGAAAACTCTTCCACACACACTGAAACCTCTTCCCCACACACTGAAACCTCTTCCCCACACGCTGAAACTACTTCTGCACGCACTGAAACCCATCCCCACACACTGAAACCCCTTCCACACACACTGAAATCCCTTCCCCGCACACTGAAACACCTTCCCCGCACACTGAAACCCTTCCCCGCACGCTGAAACCCCTTCCCCACTCGCTGAAACCCCTTCCACACACACTGAAACCCATCCCCACACACTGAAACCCCTTCCACACACACGGAAACCCCTTCCCCACGCACTGAAACCTCTTCCACACATACTGAAACCTCTTCCACAAAAACTGAAACCTGTTCCCCACAGACTGAAACCTCATCCGCACACACTGAAATCTCTTCCCCACAGACTGAAACCCTTCCCCACACACTGAAACCTCTTCCCCACACACTGAAACCTCTTCCACACACACTGAAACCTCTTCCCCGCACACTGAAACCCCTTCCCCGCGCACAGAAACCCTTCCCCACACGCTGAAACCCCTCACCCACACGCTGAAACTCCTTCCACACACACTGCAACCTCTTCCCCACACACTGAAACCACATCCCCACAGACAGAAACCCCTTCCCCACACTCTGAAACCTCTTCCCCACACATTGAAACCTCTTCCCCACACACTGAAACCACTTCCCCACGCTCTGAAACCCCTTCCCCACACACTTAAAACATCCTCCCCACACACTTAAAACATCTTCCCCACACTCTTAAATCTCTTCCACATACACTGAAACCCCTTCCCCACACACTGAAACCCATCCCCACACCCTGAAACCCCATCCCCAGACACTGAAACCCATCCCCACACACTGCAACCCTTCCCCACACACTGTAACCGCTTCCCCGCACACAGAAACCCCTTCCCCACACACTGAAACCGCTTCCACACACACTGAAATCCCTTCCCCACACACTGAAACCTCTTCCACATGCACTGAAACCCCTTCCGCACACACTGAAACCCATCCCCAAACACTGAAAACCATCCCCTCACACTGAAACCATTCCCCACACAATGAAACGCATCCCCACACACTGAAACCTCTTCCCCACACACTGAAACACCTTAACCACACACTGAAACCTTTTTCCCAGACACTGAAACCACTTCCCCACAGACTGAAACCCCTTCCCCACACTCTGCAACCTCTTCGCCACAGACTGAAACCCTTCCCCACACACTGAAACCCATCCAAACACACTGAAACCCCTTCCCCACACACTGAAACCCATCGCCACACACTGAAACCTCTTCCCCACACACTGAAACCCATCCCCACACACTGAAATCCTTCCCCACACACTGAAATCTCTTCCCACACACTGAGACCTCTTCGCCACAAACGGAAACCCTTCCCCGCACACTGAAACCCATCCCCACACACTGGAAGCCCTTCCCCACACACTGAAACCCCTTCCCCACACACTGAAACCCATCCCCACACACTGAAACCCTTCCCCACACACTGAAACCTCTTCCCACACACTGAAACCTCTCCCCGACTCACTGAAACCTCTTCCCGACACTGTGAAACCCCTTCACCGCACACTGATACCTCTTCACCACACACTGAAACCCCTTCCCCACACACTGAAACCTCTTCCCCAAACACTGAAACCCCTTCCCCACAGACCGAAACCCCTTAACCTCACACTGAAACCCATCCCCACACACTGAAACCCCTTCCTCACACACTGAAACCTCTTCCCCACACACTGAAACCCCTTTCCCACACTCTGAAACCCGTTCCCCAAACACTGAAACCCATCCCGACACACTGAAACCTGTTTCCCACACAGTGAAACACCTTCCCCACACGCTGAAACCCCTTCCCAACACGCTGAAACCACTTCCACACACACTGAAACCCTTCCCCGCACACAGAAACCCCTTCCCCACACACTGAAACCGCTTCCACACACACTGAAATCCCTTCCCCGCACACTGAAACCACTTCCCCGCAAACTGAAACCCTTCCCCACACGCTGAAACCTCTTCCCCACACATTGATAGCTCTTCCACTCAGACTGAAACCCATCCCCACACACTGAAACCCCTCCCCACACACTGAAACCCCATCCCCACGCACTGAAACCTCTTCCACACATACTGAAACCCCTTCCCCAAAAACTGAAACCTGTTCCCCACAGACTGAAACCTCTTCCCCACACACTGAAACTCCTTCCCCACGCACTGAAAACTCTTCCACACACACTGAAACCTCTTCCCCACACACTGAAACCTCTTCCCCACACGCTGAAACTACTTCTGCACGCACTGAAACCCATCCCCACACACTGAAACCCCTTCCACACACACTGAAACCTCTTCCACACAAACTGAAACCCATTCCCCACGCACTGAATACCCCTTCCACACACACTGTTACCCCTTCCCCGCACATTGAAACCCCTTCCCCACACACTGAATCCCCTCACACACACGGAAACACCTTCCCCGCACACTGAAACCCCTTCCCCGCACACTGAAACCCTTCCCCACACGCTGAAACCCCTTACCCACACGCTGAAACTCCTTCCACACACACTGAAACCTCTTCCACATGCACTGGAACCCCTTCCGCACACACTGAAACCCATCCCCAAACACTGAAAACCATCCCCTCACACTGAAACCATTCCCCACACAATGAAACGCATCCCCACACACTGAAACCTCTTCCCCACACACTGAAACCCCTTAACCACACACTGAAACCTTTTTCCCAGACACTGAAACCACTTCCCCACAGACTGAAACCCCTTCCCCACACTCTGCACCCTCTTCGCCACAGACTGAAACCCTTCCCCACACACTGAAACCCATCCCCACACACTGAAACCCCTTCCCCACACACTGAAACCCATCGCCACACACTGAAACCTCTTCCCCACACACTGAAACCCATCCCCACACACTGAAATCCTTCCCCACTCACTGAAATCTCTTCCCACACACTGAGACCTCTTCGCCACAAACGGAAACCCTTCCCCACACACTGAAACCCATCCCCACACACTGGAACCCCTTCCCCACACACTGAAACCCCTTCCCCACACACTGAAACCCATCCCCACACACTGAAACCCTTCCCCACACACTGAAACCTCTTCCCACACACTGAAACCTCTCCCCGACACACTGAAACCTCTTCCCGACACACTGAAACCCCTTCACAGCACACTGAAACCTCTGCCCCACACACTGAAACCCCTTCCCCACACACTGAAACCTCTTCCCCAAACACTGAAACCCCTTCCCCACAGACCGAAACCCCTTAACCTCACACTGAATCCCATCCCCACACACTGAAACCCCTTCCTCACACACTGAAACCTCTTCCCCACACACTGAAACCCCTTCCCCACACACTGAAACCCCTTTCCCACACTCTGAAACCCGTTCCCCAAACACTGAAACCCATCCCGACACACTGAAACCTGTTCCCCACACAGTGAAACACCTTCCCCACACGCTGAAACCCCTTCCCAACACGCTGAAACCCCTTCCACACACACTGAAACCCTTCCCCACACACTGAAACCTCTTCCCCACAGACTGAAACCCCTTAACCACCCACTGAAACCCCTTCCCCACACACTGAAACCCATCCCCACACACTGAAACCCCTTGCCCACACACTGAAACCCATCCCCACACACTGAAACCCTTCCCCACACACTGTAACCCCTTCCCCGCACACTGAAACCCCTTCCCCACACACTGAAACCGCTTCCGCACACACTGAAATCCCTTCCCCGCGCACTGAAACCCCTTCCCCGCACACTGAAACCCTTCCACACACGCTGAAACCCCTTCCCCACACGCTGAAACCCTTTCCACACACACTGAAACCCATCTCCACACACTGAAACCCCTTCCCCACACACTGAAACCCCTTCCCCACACACTGAAACCCCTTCGCAACGCACTGAAACCTCTTCCACACATACTGAAACCTCTGCCCCAAAAACTGAAACCTGTTCCCCACAGACTGAAACCTCTTCCCCACTCACTGAAACTCAAAGAACAAAGAACAAAGATAATTACAGCACAGGAACAGGCCCTTCGGCCCTCCAAGCCTGCGCCGATCCAGATCCTCTCTCTAAACATGTCGCCTATTTTCTAAGGTTCTGTATCTCTTTTCTTCCTGCCCATCGTCTTTCATCAGCCCCCTAGACCTTATGTATGCTTCCTTTTTCCTCCTTAGCTAGTCTCACAATTTCACCTGTCATCCATGGTTCCCTAATCTTGCCATTTCTATCCCTCATTTTCACAGGAACATGTCTCTCCTGCACGCTAATCAACCTCTCTTTAAAAGCCTCCCACATATCACATGTGGATTTACCTTCAAACAGCTGCTCCCAATCTACATTTCCCAGCTCCTGCCGAATTTTGGTGTAGTTGGCCTTCCCCCAATTTAGCACTCTCCCTTTTGGACCACTCTCGTCTTTGTCCATGAGTATTTTAAAGCTTACGGAATTGTGATCACTATTCCCAAAGTAGTCCCCTACTGAAACTTCAACAACCTGGCCGGGCTCATTCCCCAACACCAGGTCCAGTATGGCCCCTTCCCGAGTTGGACTATTTACATACTGCTCTAGAAAACCCTCCTGGATGCTCCTTACAAATTCTGCTCCATCTGGACCTCTAACACTAAGCGAATCCCAGTCAATGTTGGGAAAATTAAAATCTCCTATCACCACCACCCTGTTGCTCCTACATCTTTCCATAATCTGTTTACATATTTGTACCTCTATCTCACGCTCGCTGTTGGGAGGCCTGTAGTACAGCCCCAACATTGTTACCGCACCCTTCCTATTTCTGAGTTCTGTCCATATTGCCTCACTGCTCGAGTCCTCCATAGTGCCCTCCTTCAGCACAGCTGTGATATCCTCTTTGACCAGTAATGCAACTCCTCCACCCCTTTTACCTCCCTCTCTATCCCGCCTGAAGCATCGATATCCTGGGATATTTAGTTGCCAATCATGCCCTTCCCTCAACCAAGTCTCAGTAATAGCAATAACATCATACTCCCAGGTACTAATCCAAGCCCTAAGTTCATCTGCCTTACCTACTACACTTCTTGCATTAAAACAAATGCACCTCAGACCACCAGTCCCTTTATATTCATCATCTGCTCCCTGCCTGCTCTTCCCCTTAGTCACACTGACTTCATTATCTAGTTCCTTACAGGCTTTTGTTACTACCTCCTTACTGTCAACTGACCTCAATTGGTTCCCATCCCCCTGCCACATTAGTTTAAACCCTCCCCAACAGCGTTAGCAAAAGCACCTCCAAGGACATTGGTTCCAGTCCGGCCCAGGTGTAGACCGTCCAATTTGTAATAGTCCCACCTCCCCCAGAACCGGTCCCAATGTCCCAAAAATCTGAACCCCTCCTTCCTGCACCATCTCTCAAGCCACGCATTCATCCTGACTATTCTTTCATTTTTACTCTGACTATCACGTGGCACTGGTAGTAATCCTGAGATTACTACCTTTGAGGTCCTACTTTTTAACTTGGCTCCTAACTCCCTAAACTCTGCATGTAGGACCTCATCCCGTTTTTTACCTATATCATTAGTGCCTATGTGCACAATGACAACTGGCTGTTCACCCTCCCCCTTTAGAATGTTCTGCAGCCGATCTGAGACGTCCCTGACCCGTGCACCTGGGAGGCAACATACCATTCGGGAGCCTCGTTTTCGACCACAGAACCGCCTATCTACTCCCCTTACAATCGAATCCCCTACGACTATAGCCCTTCCACTCTTTTTCCCGCCCTTCGGAAACTCCTTCCCCACGCACTGAAACCTCTTCCACACACACTGAAACCCCTTCCCCGCACACTGAAACCTCTTCCCCACACACTGAATCCCCTTCACCACACACTGAAACCCCTTCCCCACACACTGAAACCTCTTCCCCACACACTGAAACCACATCCCCACAGACAGAAACCCCTTCCTCACACTCTGAAACCCCTTCCCCTCACACTGAAAACATCTTCCCCACACTCTTAAAACTCTTCCGAACACACTGAAACCCCTTCCCCACACACTGACACCCATCCCCACACACTGAAACCCCTTCCCCACACAGTGAAACCCATCCCCACACACTGAAACCCTTCCCCACACACTGTAACCCTTCCCCGCACACTGAAACCCCTTCCCCAAACACTGAAACCGCTTTCACACACACTGAAATCCCTTCCCCGCACACTGAAACCCCTTCCCCGCTCACTGAAACCCTTCCCCACACACTGAAACCGCTTCCACACACACTGAAATCCCTTCCCCGCACACTAAAACCCCTTCCCCGCACACTGAAACCCTTCCCCACACGCTGAAACCCCTTCCCCACGCACTGAAACCTCTTCCACACATACTCAAACCGCTTCCCCAAAAACTGAAACATGTTCCCCACAGACTGAAACCTCTTCCGCACACACTGAAAGCTCTTCCCCACAGACTGAAACCCTTCCCCACACACTGAAACCTCTTCCCCACACACTGAAACTCCTTCCCGACGCATTGAAACCTCTTCCACACACACTGAAACATCTTCCCACACACTGAAACCAGTTCCCCAGACACTGAAACTTCTTCCACACGCACTGAAAGCCGTCCCCACACACTGAAAGCCCTTCCACACACACTGAAACATCTTCCACACACACTGAAACCCCTTCCCCACGCACTGAGACCCCTTCCACACACACTGAAACCCCTTCACCACGCACTGAAACCTCTTCCACACATACTGAAACCTCTTCCCCAAAAACTGAAACCTGTTCCCCACAGACTGAAACCTCTTCCCCACACACTGAAACTCCTTCCCCACGCACTGAAACCTCTTCCACACACGCTGAAACCCATTCCCCGCACACTGAAACCTCTTCCCCACACACTGAAACCTCTTCCCCACACACTGAAACCACATCCCCACAGACAGAAACCCTTTCCCCACACTCTGAAATCCCTTCCCCACACTCTGAAACCCCTTCCCCACACACTGAAAACATCTTCCCCACACACTGAAAACATCTTCCCCACACTCTTAAAACTCTTCCGAACACACTGAAACCCCTTCCCCACACACTGAAACCCATCCCCACACACTGAAACCCCTTCCCCACACAGTGAAACCCCTTCCCCACACACTGAAACCCTTCCCCACACACTGTAACCCCTTCCCCGCACACTGAAACCCCTTCCCCACACACTGAAACCGCTTCCACACACACTGAAATCCCTTCCCCGCACACTGAAACCCCTTCCCCGCACACTGAAACACTTCCCCGCACGCTGAAACCCCTTCCCCACACGCTGAAACCCCTTCCACACACACTGAAACCCATCCCCACACACTGAAACCCCTTCCACACACACTGAAACCCTTCCCCACACACTGAAAACTCTTCCCCACACACTGAAACTCCTTCCCGACGCATTGAAACCTCTTCCACACACACTGAAACATCTTCCCACACACTGAAACCTGTTCCCCACACGCTTAAACTTCTTCCACACGCACTGAAACCCATCCCCAGACACTGAAAGCCCTTCCACACACACTGAAACATCTTCCAAACACACTTAAACCCCTTCCCCACGCACTGAGTCCCCTTCCACACACACTGTTACCCCTTCCCCACACACTGAAATCCTTCCCCACACACTGAAACCTCTTCCCACACACTGAAACCTCTTCGCAACAGACTGAAACCCTTCCCCACACACTGAAGCCTCTTCCCCACACACTGAAACCTCTTCCCCACTCACTGAAACCTATTCCCCGCACACTGAAACCTCTTCCCCACACACTGAATTCCCTTCACCACACACTGAAACCACTTCCCCACACACTGAAACCTCTTCCCCACACACTGAAACCCTTCCCCACACTCTGTAACCCCTTCCCCGCACACTGTAACCCCTTCCCCACACACAGAAACCGCTTTCACACACGCTGAAATCCCTTCCCCGCACACTGAAACCCCTTCCCCGCTCACTGAAACCCTTCCCCACACACTGAAACCGCTTCCACGCACACTGAAATCCCTTCCCCGCACACTAAAACCCCTTCCCCGCACACTGAAACCCTTCCCCACACGCTGAAACCCCTTTCCCACGCACTGAAACCTCTTCCACACATACTGAAACCTCTTCCACAAAAACTGAAACCTGTTCCCCACAGACTGAAACCTCTTCCGCACACACTGAAAGCTCTTCCCCACAGACTGAAACCTTTCCCCAATCACTGAAACCTCTTCCCCACACACTGAAACTCCTTCCCGACGCATTGATACCTCTTACACACACACTGAAACATCTTCCCACACACTGAAACCTGTACCCCACACGCTGAAACTTCTTCCACGCGCACTGAAACCCATCCCCACACACTGAAAGCCCTTCCACACACACTGAAACATCTTCCACACACACTGAAACCCCTTCCCCACGCACTGAGACCCCTTCCACACACAGTGTTACCCCTTCCCCACACACTGAAACCTCTTCCACACATACTGAAACCTCTTGCCCAAAAACTGAAACCTGTTCCCCACAGACTGAAACCTCTTCCCCACACACTGAAACTCCTTCCCCACGCACTGAAACCTCTTCCACACACGCTGAAACCCCTTCCCCACACACTGAAACCTCTTCCCCACACACTGAAACCACATCCCCACAGACAGAAACCCTTTCCCCACACTCTGAAATCCCTTCCCCACACTCTGAAACCCCTTCCCCACACACTGAAAACATCTTCCCCACACACTGAAAACATCTTCCCCACACACTGAAACCCATCCCCACACACTGAAACCCCTTCGCCACACAGTGAAGCCCATCTCCACACACTGAAATCCTTCCCCACACACTGTAACCCCTTCCCCGCACACTGAAACCCCTTCCCCACACACTGAAACCGCTTCCTCACACACTGAAATCCCTTCCCCGCACACTGAAACCCCATCCCCGCACACTGAAACCCTTCCCCGCACGCTGAAACCCCTTCCCCACACGCTGAAACACCTTCCACACACACTGAAACCCATCCCCACACACTGAAACCCCTTCCACACACACTGAAACCCCTTCCCCACGCTCTGAAACCTCTTCCACACATACTGAAACCTCTTCCACAAAAACTGAAACCTGTTCCCCACAGACTGAAACCTCTTCCGCACACACTGAAAGCTCTTCCCCACAGACTGAAACCCTTCCCCACACACTGAAACCTCTTCCCCACACACTGAAACTCCTTCCCGACGCATTGAAACCTCTTCCACACACACTGAAACATCTTCCCACACACTGAAACCTGTTCCCCACACGCTGAAACTTCTTCCACACGCACTGAAACCCATCCCCACACACTGAAAGCCCTTCCACACACACTGAAACATCTTCCAAACACACTTAAACCCCTTCCCCACGCACTGAGACCCCTTCCACACACACTGTTACCCCTTCCCCACACACTGAAATCCTTCCCCACACACTGAAACCTCTTCCCACACACTGAAACCTTTTCGCAACAGACTGAAACCCTTCCCCACACACTGAAGCCTCTTCCCCACACACTGAAACCTCTTCCCCACTCACTGAAACCCCTTCCCCGCACACTGAAACCTCTTCCCCACACACTGAATTCCCTTCACCACACACTGAAACCACTTCCCCACACACTGAAACCTGTTCCCCACAGACCGAAACCACTTCCCCGCACACTGAAAACACTTCCCCACACACTGAAACCCATCCCCACACACTGAAACCCTTCCCCACACACTGAAAACTCTTCCCACACACTGAAACCTCTTCCCGACACACTGAAACCTCTTCCCCACACACTGAAACCCCTTCACCGCACACTGACACCTCTTGCCCACACACTGAAACCCCTTCCCCACACACTGAAACCTCTTCCCCACACACTGAAACCCCTTCCCCAAAGACTGAAACCCCTTAACCTCACACTGAAACCCATCCCCACACACTGAAACCCCTTCCCCAAACACTGAAACCTCTTCCCCACGCACTGAAACCCCTTCCCCACACACTGAAAACCGTTTCCCACACTCTGAAACCCGTTCCCCAAACACTGAAACCCATCCCCACACACTGACACCTCTTCCCCACACAGTGAAACCCCTTCCCCACACGCTGAAACACCTTCCCAACATGCTGAAACCCCTTCCACACACACTGAAACCCGTCCCCACACACTGAAACCCCTTCCCCACAGACTGAAACCCCTTAACCACCCACTGAAACCCCTTCCCCACACACTGAAACCCATCCCCACACACTGAAACCTCTTCCCCACAAACTGAAAGCTCTTCCACTCAGACTGAAACCCATCCCCACACACTGAAACCCCTTCCCCACACACTGAAACCCCATCCCCACGCTCTGAAACCTCTTCCACACATACTGAAACCTCTTCCCCAAAAACTGAAACCTGTTCCCCACAGACTGAAACTCTTCCCCACACACTGAAACTCCTTCCCCACGCACTGAAACCTCTTCCACACACACTGAAACCTCTTCCCCACACACTGAAAACTCTTCCCCACACTCTGAAACTACTTCCACAAGCACTGAAACCCATCCCCACACACTGAAACCCCTTCCTCACACACTGAAACTTCTTCCACACAAACTGAAACCTCTTCCATACCCACTGAAACCCCTTCCACACACACTGTTACCCCTTCCCCGCTCATTGAAACCCCTTCCCCACACACTGAATCCCCTCACACACACGGAAACCCCTTCCCCGCACACTGAAACCCCTTCCCCGCGCACTGAAACCCTTCCCCACACGCTGAAACCCCTCACCCACACGCTGAATCTCCTTCCACACACACTGAAACCACTTCCCCACACACTGAAACCACATCCCCACAGACAGAAACCCCTTCCCCACACTCTGAAACCTCTTCCCCACACATTGAAACCTCTTCCCCACACACTGAAACCACTTCCCCACGCTCTGAAACCCCTTCCCCACACACTTAAAACATCCTCCCCACACACTTAAAACATCTTCCCCACACTCTTAAACCTCTTCCCCATACACTGAAACCCCTACCCCACACACTGAAACCCATCCCCACACCCTGAAACCCCTTCCCCACACACTGAAACCCATCCCCACACACTGCAACCCTTCCCCACACACTGTAACCGCTTCCCCACACACAAAAACCCCTTCCACACACACTGAAACCGCTTCCACACACACTGAAATCCCTTCCCCGCACACTGAAATCACTTACCCGCACACTGAAACCCTTCCCCACACGCTGAAACCTCTTCCCCACACATTGAAAGCTCTTCCACTCAGACTGAAAACCATCCCCATACACTGAAACGCCTTCCCCACACACTGAAACCCCATCCCCACGCACTGAAACCCCTTCCACACATACTGAAACCTCTTCCACACACACTGTTACCCCTTGCCCGCACATTGAAACCCCTTCCCCACACACTGAATCCCCTCACACACACGGAAACCCCTTCCCCGCACACTGAAACCCCTTCCCCGCACACTGAAACCCTTCCCCACACGCTGAAACCCCTTACCCACACGCTGAAACTCCTTCCACACACACTGAAACCTCTTCCACATGCACTGAAACCCCTTCCGCACACACTGAAACCAATCCCCAAACACTGAAAACCATCCCCTCACACTGAAACCATTCCCCACACAATCAAACGCATCCCCACACACTGAAACCTCTTCCCCACACACTGAAACCCCTTAACCACACACTGAAACCTTTTCCCCATACACTGAAACCTCTTCCCCACAGACTGAAACCCCTTCCCCACACTCTGCAACCTCTTCGCCACAGACTGAAACCCTTCCCCACACACTGAAACCCATCCCCACACACTGAAACCCCTTCCACACACACTGAAACCCATCGCCACACACTGAAACCTCTTCCCCACACACTGAAAACCATCCCCAAACACTGAAATCCTTCCGCACACACTGAAATATCTTCCCACACACTGAGGCCTCTTCGCCACATACGTAAACCCTTCCCCACACACTGAAACCCATCCCCACACACTGAAACCCCTTCCCCACACACTGAAACCCATCCCCACACACTGAAACCCTTCCCCACCCACTGAAACCTCTTCCCACACACTGAAACCTCTTCCCGACACACTGAAACCTCTTCCCCACACTCTGAAACCTCTTCACCGCACACTGACACCTCTTCACCACACACTGAAACCCCTTCCCCACACACTGAAACCTCTTCCCCAAACACTGAAACCCCTTCCCCACAGACTGAAACCCCTTAACCTCACACTGAAACCCATCCACACACACTGAATCCCCTTCCTCACACACTGAAACCTCTTCCCCACACACTGAAACCCCTTCCCCACACACTGAAACCCCTTTCCCACACTCTGAAACCCGTTCCCCAAACACTGAAACCCATCCCCACACACTGAAACCTTTTCCCACACAGTGAAACACCTTCCCCACACGTTGAAACCCCTTCCCAACACGCTGAAACCCCTTCCACACACACTGAAACCCTTCCCCGCACACTGAAACCCCTTCTGCACAGACTGAAACCCCTTAACCACCCACTGAAACCCCTTCCCCACACACTGAAACCCATCCCCACACACTGAAACCCCTTGCCCACACACTGAAACCCATCCCCACACACTGAAACCCTTCCCCACACACTGTAACCCCTTCCCCGCACACTGAAACCCCTTCCACACACACTGAAACTGCTTCCGCACACACTGAAATCCCTTCCCCGCGCACTGAAACCCCTTCCCCGCACACTGAAACCCTTCCACACACGCTGAAACCCCTTCCCCACACGCTGAAACCCTTTCCACACACACTGAAACCCATCCTCACACACTGAAACCCCTTCCCCACACACTGAAACCCCTTCCCCACACACTGAAAACATCTTCCCCACACTCTTAAAACTCTTCCGAACACACTGAAACCCCTTCCCCACACACTGAAACCCATCCCCACACACTGAAACCCCTTCCCCTCACAGTGAAACCCATCCCCACGCACTGAAACCCTTCCCCACACACTGTAACCCCTTCCCCGCACACTGAAACCCCTTCCCCACACACTGAAACCGCTTCCACACACACTGAAATCCCTTCCCCGCACACTGAAACCCCTTCCCCGCACACTGAAACCCTTCCCCACACGCTGAAACCCCTTCCCCACACGCTGAAACCCCTTCCACACACACTGATACCCATCCCCACACACTGAAACCCCTTCCACACACACTGAAACCCCTTCCCCACGCACTGAAACCTCTTCCACACATACTGAAACCTCTTCCGCAAAAACTGAAACCTGTTCCCCACAGACTGAAACCTCTTCCGCACACACTGAAAGCTCTTCCCCACAGAATGAAACCCTTTCCCACACACTGAAACCTCTTCCCCACACACTGAAACTCCTTCCCGACGCATTGAAACCTCTTCCACACACACTGAAACATCTTCCCACACACTGAAACCTGTTCCCCACAAGCTGAAACTTCTTCCACACGCTCTGAAACCCCTTCCCCACGCACTGAGCCCCCTTCCACACACACTGAAACCCCTTCGCCACGCACTGAAACCTCTTCCACACATACTGAAACCTCTTCCCCAAAAACTGAAACCTGTTCCCCACAGACTGAAACATCTTCCCCACACACTGAAACTCCTTCCCCACGCACTGAAACCTCTTCCACACACACGGAAACCCCTTCCCCGCACACTGAAACCTCTTCCCCACACACTGAATCCCCTTCACCACACACTGAAACCCCTTCCCCACACACTGAAACCTCTTCCCCACACACTGAAAGCACATCCCCACAGACAGAAACCCCTTCCCCACACTCTGAAACCCCTTGGCCACACACTGAAAACATCTTCCCCACACTCTTAAAACTCTTCCGAACACACTGAAACCCCTTCCCCACACACTGAAACCCATCCCCACACACTGAAACCCCTTCCCCACACAGTGAAAACCATCCCCACACACTGAAACCCTTCCCCACACACTGTAACCCCTTCCCCACACTCTGAAACCCGTTCCCCAAACACTGAAACCCATCCCCACACACTGAAACCTCTTCCCCACACAGTGAAACACCTTCCCCACCGGCTGAAACCCCTTCCCAACACGCTGAAACCCTTTCCATACACACTGAAACCCTTCCGAACACACTGAAACTCCTTCCGCACAGACTGAAACCCCTTAACCACACACTGAAACCCCTTCCCCACACACTGAAACCCATCCCCACACACTGAAACCCCTTGCCCACACACTGAAACCCATCCCCACACACTGAAACCCTTCCCCACACACTGTAACCGCTTCCCCGCACACTGAAACCCCTTTCCCACACACTGAAACCGCTTCCGCACACACTGAAATCCCTTCCCCGCGCACTGAAACCCCTTCCCCGCACAGTGAAACCCTTCCACACACGCTGAAACCCCTTCCCCAAACGCTGAAACCCTTTCCACACGCACTGAAACCCATCCCCACACACTGAAACCCCTTCCCCACACACTGAAACCCCTTCGCCACGCACTGAAACCTCTTCCACACATACTGAAAACATCTTCCCCACACTCTTAAAACTCTTCCGAACACAGTGAAACCCCTTCCCCACACACTGAAACTCCTTCCCGACGCATTGAAACCTCTTCCACACACACTGAAACATCTTCCCACACACTGAAACCTGTTCCCCACACGCTGAAACTTCTTCCACACGCACTGAAACCCCTTCCCCACGCACTGAGCCCCCTTCCACACACACTGAAACCCCTTCGCCACGCACTGAAACCTCTTCCACACATACTGAAACCTCTTCCCCAAAAACTGAAACCTGTTCCCCACAGACTGAAACCTCTTCCCCACACACTGAAACTCCTTCCCCACGCACTGAAACCTCTTCCACACACACGGAAACCCCTTCCCCGCACACTGAAACCTCTTCCCCACACACTGAATCCCCTTCACCACACACTGAAACCCCTTCACCACACACTGAAACCTCTTCCCCACACACTGAAAGCACATCCCCACAGACAGAAACCCCTTCCCCACACTCTGAAACCCCTTGGCCACACACTGAAAACATCTTCCCCACACTCTTAAAACTCTTCCGAACACACTGAAACCCCTTCCCCACACACTGAAACCCATCCCCACACACTGAAACCCCTTCCCTACACAGTGAAAACCATCCCCACACACTGAAACCCTTCCCCACACACTGTAACCCCTTCCCCACACTCTGAAACCCGTTCCCCAAACACTGAAACCCATCCCCACACACTGAAACCTCTTCCCCACACAGTGAAACACCTTCCCCACACGCTGAAACCCCTTCCCAACACGCTGAAACCCTCTCCATACACACTGAAACCCTTCCCCACACACTGAAACCCCTTCCCCACACACTGAAACCCATCCCCACACATTGAAACCCCTTGCCCACACACTGAAACCCATCCCCACACACTGAAACCCTTCCCCACACACTGTAACCGCTTCCCCGCACACTGAAACCCCTTCCCCACACACTGAAACCGCTTCCGCACACACTGAAATCCCTTCCCCGCGCACTGAAACCCCTTCCCCGCACAGTGAAAACATTCCACACACGCTGAAACCCCTTCCCCACACGCTGAAACCCATTCCACACGCACTGAAACCCATCCCCACACACTGAAACCCTTTCCCCACACACTGAAACCCCTTCGCCACGCACTGAAACCTCTTCCACACATACTGAAACCTCTTCCCCAAAAACTGAAACCTGTTCCCCACAGACTGAAACCTCTTCCCCACACATTGAAACTCCTTCCCCACGCACTGAAACCTCTTCCACACACACTGAAACCCCTTCCCCGCACACTGAAACCTCTTCCCCACACACTGAATCCCCTTCACCACACACTGAAACCCCTTCCCCACACACTGAAACCCCTTTCCCACACACTGAAACCCGTTCCCCAAACACTGAAACCCATCCCCACACACTGAAACCTCTTCCCCACACTGTGAAACACCTTCCCCACACGCTGAAACCCCTTCCCAACACGCTGAAACCCCTTCCACAAACACTGAAACCCTTCCCCGCACACTGAAACCCCTTCTGCACAGACTGAAACCCCTTAACCACCCACTGAAACCCCTTCCCCACACACTGAAACCCATCCCCACACACTGAAACCCCTTGCCCACACACTGAAACCCATCCCCACACACTGAAACCCTTCCCCACACACTGTAACCCCTTCCCCGCACACTGAAACCCCTTCCCCACACACTGAAACCGCTTCCGCACACACTGAAATCCCTTCCCCGCGCACTGAAACCCCTTCCCCGCACACTGAAACCCTTCCACACACGCTGAAACCCCTTCCCCACACGCTGAAACCCTTTCCACACACACTGAAACCCATCCTCACACACTGAAACCGCTTCCCCACACACTGAAACCCCTTCCCCACACACTGAAAACATCTTCCCCACACTCTTAAAACTCTTCCGAACACACTGAAACCCCTTCCCCAAACACTGAAACCCATCCCCACACACTGAAACCTCTTCCCCACACAGTGAAACACCTTCCCCACACGCTGAAACCCCTTCCCAACACGCTGAAACCCCTTCCACACACACTGAAACCCTTCCCCGCACACTGAAACCCTTCCCCACACACTGAAACCCCTTAACCACCCACTGAAACCCATTCCCCACACACTGAAACCCATCCCCACACACTGAAACCCCTTGCCCACACACTGAAACCCATCCCCACACACTGAAACCCGTCCCCACACACTGTAACCCCTTCCCCGCACACTGAAACCCCTTCCCCACACACTGAAACCGCTTCCGCACACACTGAAATCCCTTCCCCGCGCACTGAAACCCCTTTCCCGCACACTGAAACCCTTCCACACACGCTGAAACCCCTTCCCCACACGCTGAAACCCTTTCCACACACACTGAAACCCATCCTCACACACTGAAACCCCTTCCCCACACACTGAAACCCCTTCCCCACACACTGAAAACATCTTCCCCACACTCTTAAAACTCTTCCGAACACACTGAAACCCCTTCCCCACACACTGAAACCCATCCCCACACACTCAAACCCCTTCCCCTCACAGTGAAACCCATCCCCACGCACTGAAACCCTTCCCCACACACTGTAACCCCTTCCCCGCACACTGAAACCCCTTCACCACACACTGAAACCTCTTCCCCACACACTGAAAGCACATCCCCACAGACAGAAACCCCTTCCCCACACTCTGAAACCCCTTGGCCACACACTGAAAACATCTTCCCCACACTCTTAAAACTCTTCCGAACACACTGAAACCCCTTCCCCACACACTGAAACCCATCCCCACACACTGAAACCCCTTCCCTACACAGTGAAAACCATCCCCACACACTGAAACCCTTCCCCACACACTGTAACCCCTTCCCCACACTCTGAAACCCGTTCCCCAAACACTGAAACCCATCCCCACACACTGAAACCTCTTCCCCACACAGTGAAACACCTTCCCCACACGCTGAAACCCCTTCCCAACACGCTGAAACCCTCTCCATACACACTGAAACCCTTCCCCACACACTGAAACCCCTTCCCCACACACTGAAACCCATCCCCACACATTGAAACCCCTTGCCCACACACTGAAACCCATCCCCACACACTGAAACCCTTCCCCACACACTGTAACCGCTTCCCCGCACACTGAAACCCCTTCCCCACACACTGAAACCGCTTCCGCACACACTGAAATCCCTTCCCCGCGCACTGAAACCCCTTCCCCGCACAGTGAAAACATTCCACACACGCTGAAACCCCTTCCCCACACGCTGAAACCCATTCCACACGCACTGAAACCCATCCCCACACACTGAAACCCTTTCCCCACACACTGAAACCCCTTCGCCACGCACTGAAACCTCTTCCACACATACTGAAACCTCTTCCCCAAAAACTGAAACCTGTTCCCCACAGACTGAAACCTCTTCCCCACACATTGAAACTCCTTCCCCACGCACTGAAACCTCTTCCACACACACTGAAACCCCTTCCCCGCACACTGAAACCTCTTCCCCACACACTGAATCCCCTTCACCACACACTGAAACCCCTTCCCCACACACTGAAACCCCTTTCCCACACACTGAAACCCGTTCCCCAAACACTGAAACCCATCCCCACACACTGAAACCTCTTCCCCACACTGTGAAACACCTTCCCCACACGCTGAAACCCCTTCCCAACACGCTGAAACCCCTTCCACAAACACTGAAACCCTTCCCCGCACACTGAAACCCCTTCTGCACAGACTGAAACCCCTTAACCACCCACTGAAACCCCTTCCCCACACACTGAAACCCATCCCCACACACTGAAACCCCTTGCCCACACACTGAAACCCATCCCCACACACTGAAACCCTTCCCCACACACTGTAACCCCTTCCCCGCACACTGAAACCCCTTCCCCACACACTGAAACCGCTTCCGCACACACTGAAATCCCTTCCCCGCGCACTGAAACCCCTTCCCCGCACACTGAAACCCTTCCACACACGCTGAAACCCCTTCCCCACACGCTGAAACCCTTTCCACACACACTGAAACCCATCCTCACACACTGAAACCGCTTCCCCACACACTGAAACCCCTTCCCCACACACTGAAAACATCTTCCCCACACTCTTAAAACTCTTCCGAACACACTGAAACCCCTTCCCCAAACACTGAAACCCATCCCCACACACTGAAACCTCTTCCCCACACAGTGAAACACCTTCCCCACACGCTGAAACCCCTTCCCAACACGCTGAAACCCCTTCCACACACACTGAAACCCTTCCCCGCACACTGAAACCCTTCCCCACACACTGAAACCCCTTAACCACCCACTGAAACCCATTCCCCACACACTGAAACCCATCCCCACACACTGAAACCCCTTGCCCACACACTGAAACCCATCCCCACACACTGAAACCCGTCCCCACACACTGTAACCCCTTCCCCGCACACTGAAACCCCTTCCCCACACACTGAAACCGCTTCCGCACACACTGAAATCCCTTCCCCGCGCACTGAAACCCCTTTCCCGCACACTGAAACCCTTCCACACACGCTGAAACCCCTTCCCCACACGCTGAAACCCTTTCCACACACACTGAAACCCATCCTCACACACTGAAACCCCTTCCCCACACACTGAAACCCCTTCCCCACACACTGAAAACATCTTCCCCACACTCTTAAAACTCTTCCGAACACACTGAAACCCCTTCCCCACACACTGAAACCCATCCCCACACACTCAAACCCCTTCCCCTCACAGTGAAACCCATCCCCACGCACTGAAACCCTTCCCCACACACTGTAACCCCTTCCCCGCACACTGAAACCCCTTCCCCACACACTGAAACCGCTTCCACACACACTGAAATCCCTTCCCCGCACACTGAAACCCCTTCCCCGCACACTGAAAACCTTCCCCACACGCTGAAACCCCTTCCCCACACGCTGAAACCCCTTCCACACACACTGAAACCCATCCCCACACACTGAAACCCCTTCCACACACACTGAAACCCCTTCCCCACGCACTGAAACCTCTTCCACACATACTGAAACCTCTTCCGCAAAAACTGAAACCTGTTCCCCACAGACAGAAACCTCTTCCGCACACACTGAAAGCTCTTCCCCACAGACTGAAACCCTTCCCCACACACTGAAACCTCTTCCCCACACACTGAAACTCCTTCCCGACGCATTGAAACCTCTTCCACACACACTGAAACATCTTCCCACACACTGAAACCTGTTCCCCACACGCTGAAACTGCTTCCACACGCACTGAAACCCCTTCCCCACGCACTGAGACCCCTTCCACACACACTGAAACCCCTTCGCCACGCACTGAAACCTCTTCCACACATACTGAAACCTCTTCCCCAAAAACTGAAACCTGTTCCCCACAGACTGAAACCTCTTCCCCACCCACTGAAACTCCTTCCCCACGCACTGAAACCTCTTCCACACACACGGAAACCCCTTCCCCGCACACTGAAACCTCTTCCCCACACACTGAATCCCCTTCACCACACACTGAAACCCCTTCCCCACACACTGAAACCTCTTCCCCACACACTGAAAGCACATCCCCACAGACAGAAACCCCTTCCCCACACTCTGAAACCCCTTGGCCACACACTGAAAACATCTTCCCCACACTCTTAAAACTCTTCCGAACACACTGAAACCCCTTCCCCACACACTGAAACCCATCCCCACACACTGAAACCCCTTCCCCACTCAGTGAAACCCATCCCCACACACTGAAACCCTTCCCCACACACTGTAACCCCTTCCCCACACTCTGAAACCCGTTCCCCAAACACTGAAACCCATCCCCACACACTGAAACCTCTTCCCCACACAGTGAAACACCTTCCCCACACGCTGAAACCCCTTCCCAACACGCTGAAACCCTTTCCATACACACTGAAACCCTTCCCCACACACTGAAACTCCTTCCGCACAGACTGAAACCCCTTAACCACACACTGAAACCCCTTCTCCACACACTGAAACCCATCCCCACACACTGAAACCCCTTGCCCACACACTGAAACCCATCCCCACACAATGAAACCCTTCCCCACACATTGTAACCGCTTTGCCGCGCACTGAAACCCCTTCCCCGCACAGTGAAACCCTTCCACACACGCTGAAACCCCTTCCCCACACGCTGAATCCCTTTCCAAACGCACTGAAACCCATCCCCACACACTGAAACCCCTTCCCCACACACTGAAACCCCTTCGCCACGCACTGAAACCTCTTCCACACATACTGAAACCTCTTCCCCAAAAACTGAAACCTGTTCCCCACAGACTGAAACCTCTTCCCCACACATTGAAACTCCTTCCCCACGCACTAAAACCTCTTCCACACACACTGAAACCCCTTCCCCGCACACTGAAACCTCTTCCCCACACACTGAATCCCCTTCACCACACACTGAAACCCCTTCCCCACACACTGAAACCCCTTTCCCACACTCTGAAACCCGTTCCCCAAACACTGAAACCCATCCCCACACACTGAAACCTCTTCCCCACACAGTGAAACACTTTCCCCACACGCTGAAACCCCTTCCTAACACGCTGAAACCCCTTCCACACACACTGAAACCCTTCCCCGCACACTGAAACCCCTTCTGCACAGACTGAAACCCCTTAACCACCCACTGAAACCCCTTCCCCACACACTGAAACCCATCCCCACACACTGAAACCCCTTGCCCACACACTGAAACCCATCCCCACACACTGAAACCCTTCCCCACACACTGTAACCCCTTCCCCGCACACTGAAACCCCTTCCCCACACACTGAAACCGCTTCCGCACACACTGAAATCCCTTCCCCGCGCACTGAAAACCCTTCCCCGCACACTGAAACCCTTCCACACACGCTGAAACCCCTTCCCCACACGCTGAAACCCTTTCCACACACACTGAAACCCATCCTCACACACTGAAACCCCTTCCCCACACACTGAAACCCCTTCCCCACACACTGAAAACATCTTCCCCACACTCTTAAAACTCTTCCGAACACACTGAAACCCCTTCCCCACACACTGAAACCCATCCCCACACACTGAAACCCCTTCTCCTCACAGTGAAACCCATCCCCACACACTGAAACCCTTCCCCACACACTGTAACCCCTTCCCCGCACACTGAAACCCCTTCCCCACACACTGAAACCGCTTCCACACACACTGAAATCCCTTCCCCGCACACTGAAACCCCTTCCTCGCACACTGAAACCCTTCCCCACACGCTGAAACCCCTTCCCCACACGCTGAAACCCCTTCCACACACACTGAAACCCATCCCCACACACTGAAACCCCTTCCACACACACTGAAACCCCTTCCCCACGCACTGAAACCTCTTCCACACATACTGAAACCTCTTCCGCAAAAACTGAAACCTGTTCCCCACAGACTGAAACCTCTTCCGCACACACTGAAAGCTCTTCCCCACAGACTGAAACCCTTCCCCACACACTGAAACCTCTTCCCCACACACTGAAACTCCTTCCCGACGCATTGAAACCTCTTCCACACACACTGAAACATCTTCCCAAACACTGAAACCTGTTCCCCACACGCTGAAACTTCTTCCACACGCACTGAAACCCCTTCCCCACGCACTGAGACCCCTTCCACACACACTGAAATCCCTTCGCCACGCACTGAAACCTCTTCCACACATACTGAAACCTCTTCCCCAAAAACTGAAACCTGTTCCCCACAGACTGAAGCCTCTTCCCCACACACTGAAACACCTTCCCCACGCACTGAAACCTCTTCCACACACACGGAAACCCCTTCCCCGCACACTGAAACCTCTTCCCCACACACTGAATCCCCTTCACCACACACTGAAACCCCTTCCCCACTCACTGAACCCTGTTCCCCACACACTGAAAGCACATCCCCACAGACAGAAACCCCTTCCCCACACACTGAAACCCCTTGGCCACACACTGAAAACATCTTCCCCACACTCTTAAAACTCTTCCGAACACACTGAAACCCCTTCCCCACACACTGAAACCCATCCCCACACACTGAAACCCCTTCCCCACACAGTGAAACCCATCCCCACACACTGAAACCCTTCCCCACACACTGTAACCCCTTCCCCACACTCTGAAACCCTTTCCCCAAACACTGAAACCCATCCCCACACACTGAAACCTCTTCCCCACACAGTGAAACACCTTCCCCACACGCTGAAACCCCTTCCCAACACGCTGAAACCCTTTCCATACACACTGAAACCCTTCCCCACACACTGAAACCCCTTCCGCACAGACTGAAACCCCTTAACCACACACTGAAACCCCTTCCCCACACACTGAAACCCATCCCCACACACTGAAACCCCTTGCCCACACACTGAAACCCATCCCCACACACTGAAACCCTTCCCCACACACTGTAACCGCTTCCCCGCACACTGAAACCCCTTCCCCACACACTGAAACCGCTACCGCACACACTGAAATCCCTTCCCCGCGCACTGAAACCCCTTCCCCGCACAGTGAAACCCTTCCACACACGCTGAAACCCCTTCCCCACACGCTGAAACCCTTTCCACACGCACTGAAACCCATCCCCACACACTGAAACCCCTTCCCCACACACTGAAACCCCTTTGCCACGCAATGAAACCTCTTCCACACATACTGAAACTTCTTCCCCAAAAACTGAAACCTGTTCCCCACAGACTGAAACCTCTTCCCCACACATTGAAACTCCTTCCCCACGCACTGAAACCTCTTCCACACACACTGAAACCCCTTCCCCGCACACTGAAACCTCTTCCCCACACACTGAATCCCCTTCACCACACACTGAAACCCCTTCCCCACACACTGAAACCTCTTCCCCACACACTGAAACCACATCCCCACAGACAGAAACTCCTTCCCCACACTCTGAAACCCCTTCCCCACACACTGAAAACATCTTCCCCACACTCTTAAAACTCTTGCGAACACACTGAAACCCCTTCCCCACACACTGAAAACCATCCGCACACACTGAAACCCCATCCCCACACAGTGAAACCCATCCCCACACACTGAAACCGCTTCCACACACACTGAAATCCCTTCCCCGCACACTGAAACCCCTTCCCCGCACACTGAAACCCTTCCCCACACGCTGAAACCCCTTCCCCACACGCTGAAACCCCTTCCACACACACTGAAACCCATCCCCACACACTGAAACCCCTTCCACACACACTGAAACCCCTTCCCCCCGCACTGAAACCTCTTCCACACATACTGAAACCTCTTCCCCAAAAACTGAAACCTGTTCCCCACAGACTGAAACCTCTTCCGCACACACTGAAAGGTCTTCCCCACAGACTGAAACCCTTCCCCACACACTGAAACCTCTTCCCCACACACTGAAACTCCTTCCCGACGCATTGAAACCTCTTCCACACACACTGAAACATCTTCCCACACACTGAAACCTGTTACTCACACGCTGAAACTTCTTCCACACGCACTGAAACCCCTTCCCCACGCACTGAGACCCCTTCCACACACACTGAAATCCCTTCGCCACGCACTGAAACCTCTTCCACACATACTGAAACCTCTTCCCCAAAAACTGAAACCTGTTCCCCACAGACTGAAGCCTCTTCCCCACACACTGAAACACCTTCCCCACGCACTGAAACCTCTTCCACACACACGGAAACCCCTTCCCCGCACACTGAAACCTCTTCCCCACACACTGAATCCCCTTCACCACACACTGAAACCCCTTCCCCACTCACTGAACCCTGTTCCCCACACACTGAAAGCACATCCCCACAGACAGAAACCCCTTCCCCACACACTGAAACCCCTTGGCCACACACTGAAAACATCTTCCCCACACTCTTAAAACTCTTCCGAACACACTGAAACCCCTTCCCCACACACTGAAACCCATCCCCACACACTGAAACCCCTTCCCCACACAGTGAAACCCATCCCCACACACTGAAACCCTTCCCCACACACTGTAACCCCTTCCCCACACTCTGAAACCCTTTCCCCAAACACTGAAACCCATCCCCACACACTGAAACCTCTTCCCCACACAGTGAAACACCTTCCCCACACGCTGAAACCCCTTCCCAACACGCTGAAACCCTTTCCATACACACTGAAACCCTTCCCCACACACTGAAACCCCTTCCGCACAGACTGAAACCCCTTAACCACACACTGAAACCCCTTCCCCACACACTGAAACCCATCCCCACACACTGAAACCCCTTGCCCACACACTGAAACCCATCCCCACACACTGAAACCCTTCCCCACACACTGTAACCGCTTCCCCGCACACTGAAACCCCTTCCCCACACACTGAAACCGCTACCGCACACACTGAAATCCCTTCCCCGCGCACTGAAACCCCTTCCCCGCACAGTGAAACCCTTCCACACACGCTGAAACCCCTTCCCCACACGCTGAAACCCTTTCCACACGCACTGAAACCCATCCCCACACACTGAAACCCCTTCCCCACACACTGAAACCCCTTTGCCACGCAATGAAACCTCTTCCACACATACTGAAACTTCTTCCCCAAAAACTGAAACCTGTTCCCCACAGACTGAAACCTCTTCCCCACACATTGAAACTCCTTCCCCACGCACTGAAACCTCTTCCACACACACTGAAACCCCTTCCCCGCACACTGAAACCTCTTCCCCACACACTGAATCCCCTTCACCACACACTGAAACCCCTTCCCCACACACTGAAACCTCTTCCCCACACACTGAAACCACATCCCCACAGACAGAAACTCCTTCCCCACACTCTGAAACCCCTTCCCCACACACTGAAAACATCTTCCCCACACTCTTAAAACTCTTCCGAACACACTGAAACCCCTTCCCCACACACTGAAAACCATCCGCACACACTGAAACCCCATCCCCACACAGTGAAACCCATCCCCACACACTGAAACCGCTTCCACACACACTGAAATCCCTTCCCCGCACACTGAAACCCCTTCCCCGCACACTGAAACCCTTCCCCACACGCTGAAACCCCTTCCCCACACGCTGAAACCCCTTCCACACACACTGAAACCCATCCCCACACACTGAAACCCCTTCCACACACACTGAAACCCCTTCCCCCCGCACTGAAACCTCTTCCACACATACTGAAACCTCTTCCCCAAAAACTGAAACCTGTTCCCCACAGACTGAAACCTCTTCCGCACACACTGAAAGGTCTTCCCCACAGACTGAAACCCTTCCCCACACACTGAAACCTCTTCCCCACACACTGAAACTCCTTCCCGACGCATTGAAACCTCTTCCACACACACTGAAACATCTTCCCACACACTGAAACCTGTTACTCACACGCTGAAACTTCTTCCACACGCACTGAAACCCCTTCCCCACGCACTGAGACCCCTTCCACACACACTGAAACCCCTTCGCCACGCACTGAAAACTCTTCCACACATACTGAAACCTCTTCCCCAAAAACTGAAACCTGTTCCCCACAGACTGAATCCTCTTCCCCACACACTGAAACTCCTTCCCCACGAACTGAAACCTCTTCCACACACACGGAAACCCCTTCCCCGCACACTGAAACCTCTTCCCCACACACTGAATCCCCTTCACCACACACTGAAACCCCTTCCCCACACACTGAAACCTCTTCCCCACACACTGAAACCACATCCCCACAGACAGAAACCCCTTCCCCACACTCTGAAACCCCTTCCCCACACACTGAAAACATCTTCCCCACACTCTTAAAACTCTTCCGAACACACTGAAACACCTTCCCCACACACTGAAACCCATCCCCACACACTGAAACCCCTTCCCCACACAGTGAAACCCATCCCCACACACTGAAACCCTTCCCCACACACTGTAACCCCTTCCCCGCACACTGAAACCCCTTCCCCACACACTGAAACCGCTTCCACACACACTGAAATCCCTTCCCCGCACACTGAAAACCCTTCCCCGCACACTGAAACCCTTCCCCACACGCTGAAACCCCTTCCCCACACGCTGAAACCCCTTCCACACACACTGAAACCCATCCCCACACACTGAAACCCCTTCCACACACACTGAAACCCCTTCCCCACGCACTGAAACCTCTCCCACACATACTGAAACCTCTTCCCCAAAAACTGAAACCTGTTCCCCACAGACTGAAACCTCTTCCGCACACACTGAAAGCTCTTCCCCACAGACTGAAACCCTTCCCCACACACTGAAACCTCTTCCCCACACACTGAAACTCCTTCCCGACGCATTGAAACCTCTTCCACACACACTGAAACATCTTCCCACACACTGAAACCTGTTCCCCACACGCTGAAACTTCTTCCACACGCACTGAAACCCATCCCCACACACTGAAAGCCCTTCCACACACACTGAAACATCTTCCCCACACACTGAAACCCCTTCCCCACGCACTGAGACCCCTCCCACAAACACTGTTACCCCTTCCCCACACACTGAAATACTTCCCCACACACTGAAACCTCTTCCCACACACTGAAACCTCTTCACAACAGACTGAAACCCTTCCCCACACACTGAAGTCTCTTCCCCACACACTGAAACCTCTTCCCCACACACTGAAACCCCTTCCCCGCATACTGAAACCTCTTCCCCACACACTGAATTCCCTTCACCACACACTGAAACCACTTCCCCACACACTGAAACCTCTTCCCCACAGACTGAAACCACTTCCCCACAGACTGAAACCCCTTCCCCACACTCTGAAACCTCTTCCCCATACACTGAAACCTCTTCCCCACACACTGAAACCACTTCCCCACAAACTGAATCCCCTTCCCCACACACTGAAACCTCTTCCCCACACACTGAAACCCCTTGCCCACAGACTGAAACCCCTTAACCACTCACTGAAACCCATCCCCACACACTGAAATCTCTTCCACACATACTGAAACCCCTTCCCCACAGACTGAAACCCCTTCCCCACACACTGAAACCCATCCCCACACACTGAAACCTCTTCCCCACACACTGAAACCCCTTCCCCACACACTGAAACACATCCCCACACACTGAAACCCATCCCCACACCCTGAAACCCCTTCCCCACGCACTGAAACCCATCTCCACACACTGCCACCCTTCCCCACACACTGTAACCCCTTCCCCGCACACTGAAACCCCTTCCCAACACACTGAAACCGCTTCCACACACACTGAAATCCCTTCCCCACACACTGAAACCACTTCTCCGCACACTGAAACCCTTCCCCACACGCTGAAACCTCTTCCCCACACACAGAAAGCTCTTCCACTCAGACTGAAACCCATCCCCACACACTGAAACCCTTTCCCCACACACTGAAACCCCATCCCCACGCACTGAAACCTGTTCCACACACACACTGAAACCTCTTCCCCACACACTGAAACCTCTTCCCCACACGCTGAAACTACTTCCACACGCACTGAAACCCATCCCCACACACTGAAACCCCTTCCACACAAACTGAAACCCCTTCCCCGCACACTGAAACCTCTTCCCCACACACTGAATCCCCTTCACCACACACTGAAACCCCTTCCCCACACACTGAAACCTCTTCCCCACACACTGAAACCACATCCCCACAGACAGAAACCCCTTCCCCACACTCTGAAACCCCTTCCCCACACACAGAAAACATCTTCCCCACACTCTTAAAACTCTTCCGAACACACTGAAACCCTTTCCCCACACACTGAAACCCATCCCCACACACTGAAACCCCTTCCCCACACAGTGAAACCCATCCCCACACACTGAAACCCTTCCCCACACACTGTAACCCCTTCCCCGCACACTGAAACCCCTTCCCCACACACTGAAACCGCTTCCACACACACTGAAATCCCTTCCCCGCACACTGAAAACCCTTCCCCGCACACTGAAACCCTTCCCCACACGCTGAAACCCCTTCCCCACACGCTGAAACCCCTTCCACACACACTGAAACACATCCCCACACACTGAAACCCCTTCCACACACACTGAAACCCCTTCCCCACGCACTGAAACCTCTCCCACACATACTGAAACCTCTTCCCCAAAAACTGAAACCTGTTCCCCACAGACTGAAACCTCTTCCGCACACACTGAAAGCTCTTCCCCACAGACTGAAACCCTTCCCCACACACTGAAACCTCTTCCCCACACACTGAAACTCCTTCCCGACGCATTGAAACCTCTTCCACACACAATGAAACATCTTCCCACACACTGAAACCTGTTCCCCACACGCTGAAACATCTCCCACACGCACTGAAACCCATCCCCACACACTGAAAGCCCTTCCACACACACTGAAACATCTTCCACACACACTGAAACCCCTTCCCCACGCACTGAGACCCCTCCCACACACACTGTTACCCCTTCCCCACACACTGAAATCCTTCCCCACACACTGAAACCTCTTCCCACACACTGAAACCTCTTCGCAACAGACTGAAACCCTTCCCCACACACTGAAGTCTCTTCCCCACACACTGAAACCTCTTCCCCACACACTGAAACCCCTTCCCCGCACACTGAAACCTCTTCCCCACACACTGAATTCCCTTCACCACACACTGAAACCACTTCCCCACACACTGAAACCTCTTCCCCACAGACTGAAACCACTTCCCCACAGACTGAAACCCCTTCCCCACACTCTGAAACCTCTTCTCCATACACTGAAACCTCTTCCCCACACACTGAAACCACTTCCCCACAAACTGAATCCCCTTCCCCACACACTGAAACCTCTTCCCCACACACTGTAACCCCTTGCCCACAGACTGAAACCCCTTAACCACTCACTGAAACCCATCACCACACACTGAAATCTCTTCCACACACACTGAAACCCCTTCCCCACAGACTGAAACCCCTTCCCCACACACTGAAACCCATCCCCACACACTGAAACCTCTTCCCCACACACTGAAACCCCTTCCCCCACACACTGTAACCCATCCCCACACACTGAAACCCATCCCCACACCCTGAAACCCCTTCCCCACACACTGAAACCCATCTCCACACACTGCCACCCTTCCCCACACACTGTAACCCTTCCCCGCACACTGAAACCCCTTCCCAACACACTGAAACCGCTTCCAACACACTGAAATCCTTTCCCCACACATTGAAACCACTTCTCCGCACACTGAAACCCTTCCCCACACGCTGAAACCTCTTCCCCACACACTGAAAGCTCTTCCACTCAGACTGAAACCCATCCCCACACACTGAAACCCCTTCCCCACACACTGAAACCCCATCCCCACGCACTGAAACCTGTTCCACACACTCACTGAAACGTCTTCCCCACACACTGAAACTACTTCCACACGCATTGAAACCCATCCCCACACACTGAAACCCCTTCCACACACACTGAAACCTCTTCCGCACACACTGAATCCCCTTTCCCGGACACTGAAACCCCTTCCCCGCACACTGAATCCCTTCCCCACACGCTGGAACCCCTTACCCACACGCTGAAACTCCTTCCACACACACTGAAACCTCTTCCACATGCACTGAAACCCCTTCCGCACACACTGAAACCCATCCCCAAACACTGAAACCCATCCCCTCACACTGAAACCATTCCCCACACAATGAAACGTATCCCCACACACTGAAACCTCTTCCCCACATACTGAAACCCCTTATCCACAAACTGAAACCTTTTCCCCACACACTGAAACCACTTCCCCACAGACTGAAACCACTTCCCCACACTCTGCAACCTCTTCGCCACTGACTGAAAGACTTCCCCACACACTGAAACCCATCCCCACACACTGAAACCCCTTCCCCACACACTGAAACCCATCCCCACACACTGAAACCTCTTCCCCACACACTGAAACCCATCCCCACACACTGAAATCCTTCCCCACACACTGAAACCTCTTCCCACACACTCAAACATCTTCGCCTCAGACTGGAACCCTTCCCCACACACTGAAACCCATCCCCACACACTGAAACCCGTTCCCCACACACTGAAACCCCTTCCGCACTCACTGAAACCCATCCCCACACTCTGAAACCACTTCCCCACACACTGAAACCCATCCCCACACACTGAAACCCTTCCCCACACACTGAAACCTCTTCCCACACACTGAAACCTCTTCCGGACACACTGAAACCTGTTCCCCACACACTGAAACCCCTTCACCGCACACTGAAAAATCTTCCCCACACACTGAAACCTCTTCCCCACACACTGAAACCCCCTCCCCACACACTGAAACCCCTTTCGCACGCTCTGAAACACGTTCCCCAAACACTGAAACACATCACCACACACTGAAACCTCTTCCCCACACAGTGAAACCCCTTCCCCGCACACTGAAACCCCTTCCCCGCACACTGAAACCCTTCCCCACACGCTGATACCCCTTCCCAACACGCTGAAACCCCTTCCACACACACTGAAACCTGTCCCCACACACTGAAACCCCTTCCCCACAGACTGAAACCCCTTAATCACACACTGAAACCCCTTCTCCACAGACTGAAACCCATCCCCACACAATGAAACACCTTCCCCAAACACTGAAACCCATCCCCACACACTGAATCCCTTCCCCACACACTGTAACCACTTTGCCGCACACTGAAACCCCTTGCCCATACACTGAATGCGCTTCCGCACACACTGAAATCCCTTCCCCGCGCACAGAAACCCCTTCCCCGCACACTGAAACCCTCGCACACACGCTGAAACCCCTTCCCCACACGCTGAAACCCCTTCCACACACACTGAAACCCATCCCCACACACTGAACCCCCTTCACCACACACTGAAACCCCTTCGCCACGCACTGAAACCTCTTCCACACATACTGAAACCTCTTCCCCAAAAACTGAAACCTTTTCCCCACAGACTGAAACCTCTTCCCCACACACTGAAACTCCTTCCCCACGCACTGAAACCTCTTCCACACACACTGAAACCCCTTAACCACACACTGAAACCTTTTCCCCAGACACTGAAACCTCTTCACCACAGACTGAAACCCCTTCCCCACACTCTGCAACCTCTTCGCCACAGACTGAAACCCTTCCCCACACACTGAAACCCATCCCCACACACTGAAACCCCTTCCACACACACTGAAACCCATCGCCACACACTGAAACCCCTTAACCACACACTGAAACCTTTTCCCCAGACTCTGAAACCTCTTCCCCACAGACTGAAACCCCTTCCCCACACAGTGAAACCTCTTCGCCACAGACTGAAACCATTCCCCACACACTGAAACCCATCCGCACACAATGAAACCCCTTCCACACACACTGAAACCCATCGCCACACACTGAAACCTCTTCCCCACACACTGAAACCCATCCCCACACACTGAAATCCTTCCCCACACACTGAAATCTCTTCCCACGCACTGAGACCTCTTCGCCACAAACGGAAACCCTTCCCCACAAACTGGAACCCATCCCCACATACTGAAACCCCTTCCCCACAGACTGAAACACCTTAACCTCACACTGAAACCCATCGCCACACACTGAAACCCCTTCCTCACACACTGAAACCTCTTCCCCACACACTGAAACCCCTTCCCCACACACTGAAACCCCTTTCCCACACTCTGACACCCGTTCCCCAAACACTGAAACCCATCCCCACACAATGAATCCTCTTCCCCACACAGTGAAACACCTCCCCCACACGCTGAAACCCCTTCCCAACACGCTGAAAACCCTTCCACACACACTGAAACCCTTCCCCGCACACTGAAACCCCTTCCCCACAGACTGAAACCCCTTAACCACACACTGAAACCCCTTCCCCACACACTGAAACCCATCCCCACACACTGAAACCCCTTCCCCACACACTGAAACCCCTTCGCCACGCACTGAAACCTCTTCCACACATACTGAAACCTCTTCCCCAAAAACTGAAACCTGTTCCCCACAGACTGAAACCTCTTCCCCACACACTGAAACTCCTTCCCCACGCACTGAAACCTCTTCCACACACACTGAAACCCCTTCCCCGCACACTGAAACCTCTTCCCCACACACTGAATCCCCTTCACCACACACTGAAACCCCTTCCGCACACACTGAAACCTCTTCCCCACACACTGAAACCACATCCCCACAGACAGAAACCCCTTCCCCACACTCTGAAACCCCTTCCCCACACACTGAAAACATCTTCCCCACACTCTTAAAACTCTTCCGAACACACTGAAACCCCTTCCCCAAACACTGAAACCCAACCCCACACACTGAAACCCCTTCCCCACACAGTGAAACCCATCCCCACACACTGAAACCCTTCCCTACACACTGTAACCCCTTCCCCGCACACTGAAACCCCTTCCCCACACACTGAAACCGCTTCCACACACACTGAAATCCCTTCCCCGCACACTGAAATCCCTTCCCCGCACACTGAAACCTTTCCCCACACGCTGAAACCCCTTCCCCACACGCTGAAACCCCTTCCACACACACTGATACCCATCCCCACACACTGAAACCCCTTCCACACACACTGAAACCCCTTCCCCACGCACTGAAACCTCTTCCACACATACTGAAACCTCTTCTCCAAAAACTGAAACCTGTTCCCCACAGACTGAAACCTCTTCCACACACACTGAAAGTTCTTCCACACACACTGAAACCCTTCCCCACACACTGAAACCTCTTCCCCACACACTGAAACTCCTTCCCGACGCATTGAAACCTCTTCCACACACACTGAAACATCTTCCCACACACTGAAACCTGTTCCCCACACGCTGAAACTTCTTCCACACGCACTGAAACCCCTTCCCCACGCACTGAGACCCCTTCCACACACACTGAAACCCCTTCGCCACGCACTGAAACCTCTTCCACACATACTGAAACCTCTTCCCCAAAAACTGAAACCTGTTCCCCACAGACTGAAACCTCTTCCCCACACACTGAAACTCCTTCCCCACGCACTGAAACCTCTTCCACACACACTGAAACCCCTTCCCCGCACACTGAAACCTCTTCCCCACACACTGAATCCCCTTCACCACACACTGAAACCCCTTCCCCACACACTGAAACCTCTTCACCACACACTGAAACCACACCCCACAGACAGAAACCCCTTCCCCACACTCTGAAACCCCTTCCCCACACACTGAAAACATCTTCCCCACACTCTTAAAACTCTTCCGAACACACTGAAACCCCTTCCCCACACACTGAAACCCATCCCCACACGCTGAAACCCCTTCCCCACACACTGTAACCCCTTCCCCGCACACTGAAACCCCTTCCCCACACACTGAAACCGCTTCCACACACACTGAAATCCCATCCCCGCACACTGAAACCCCTTCCCCGCACACTGAAACCCTTCCCCACATGCTGAAACCCCCTCCACACACACTGAAACCCATCCCCACACACTGAAACCCCTTCCACACACACTGAAACCCCTTCCCCACGCACTGAAACCTCTCCCACACATACTGAAACCTCTTCCCCAAAAACTGAAACCTGTTCCCCACAGACTGAAACCTCTTCCGCACACACTGAAAGCTCTTCCCCACAGACAGAAACCCCTTCCCCACACTCTGAAACCCCTTCCCCACACACAGAAAACATCTTCCCCACACTCTTAAAACTCTTCCGAACACACTGAAACCCTTTCCCCACACACTGAAACCCATCCCCACACACTGAAACCCCTTCCCCACACAGTGAAACCCATCCCCACACACTGAAACCCTTCCCCACACACTGTAACCCCTTCCCCGCACACTGAAACCCCTTCCCCACACACTGAAACCGCTTCCACACACACTGAAATCCCTTCCCCGCACACTGAAAACCCTTCCCCGCACACTGAAACCCTTCCCCACACGCTGAAACCCCTTCCCCACATGCTGAAACCCCTTCCACACACACTGAAACACATCCCCACACACTGAAACCCCTTCCACACACACTGAAACCCCTTCCCCACGCACTGAAACCTCTCCCACACATACTGAAACCTCTTCCCCAAAAACTGAAACCTGTTCCCCACAGACTGAAACCTCTTCCGCACACACTGAAAGCTCTTCCCCACAGACTGAAACCCTTCCCCACACACTGAAACCTCTTCCCCACACACTGAAACTCCTTCCCGACGCATTGAAACCTCTTCCACACACAATGAAACATCTTCCCACACACTGAAACCTGTTCCCCACACGCTGAAACATCTCCCACACGCACTGAAACCCATCCCCACACACTGAAAGCCCTTCCACACACACTGAAACATCTTCCACACACACTGAAACCCCTTCCCCACGCACTGAGACCCCTCCCACACACACTGTTACCCCTTCCCCACACACTGAAATCCTTCCCCACACACTGAAACCTCTTCCCACACACTGAAACCTCTTCGCAACAGACTGAAACCCTTCCCCACACACTGAAGTCTCTTCCCCACACACTGAAACCTCTTCCCCACACACTGAAACCCCTTCCCCGCACACTGAAACCTCTTCCCCACACACTGAATTCCCTTCACCACACACTGAAACCACTTCCCCACACACTGAAACCTCTTCCCCACAGACTGAAACCACTTCCCCACAGACTGAAACCCCTTCCCCACACTCTGAAACCTCTTCTCCATACACTGAAACCTCTTCCCCACACACTGAAACCACTTCCCCACAAACTGAATCCCCTTCCCCACACACTGAAACCTCTTCCCCACACACTGTAACCCCTTGCCCACAGACTGAAACCCCTTAACCACTCACTGAAACCCATCACCACACACTGAAATCTCTTCCACACACACTGAAACCCCTTCCCCACAGACTGAAACCCCTTCCCCACACACTGAAACCCATCCCCACACACTGAAACCTCTTCCCCACACACTGAAACCCCTTCCCCCACACACTGTAACCCATCCCCACACACTGAAACCCATCCCCACACCCTGAAACCCCTTCCCCACACACTGAAACCCATCTCCACACACTGCCACCCTTCCCCACACACTGTAACCCTTCCCCGCACACTGAAACCCCTTCCCAACACACTGAAACCGCTTCCAACACACTGAAATCCTTTCCCCACACATTGAAACCACTTCTCCGCACACTGAAACCCTTCCCCACACGCTGAAACCTCTTCCCCACACACTGAAAGCTCTTCCACTCAGACTGAAACCCATCCCCACACACTGAAACCCCTTCCCCACACACTGAAACCCCATCCCCACGCACTGAAACCTGTTCCACACACTCACTGAAACGTCTTCCCCACACACTGAAACTACTTCCACACGCATTGAAACCCATCCCCACACACTGAAACCCCTTCCACACACACTGAATCCCTTCCCCACACGCTGGAACCCCTTACCCACACGCTGAAACTCCTTCCACACACACTGAAACCTCTTCCACATGCACTGAAACCCCTTCCGCACACACTGAAACCCATCCCCAAACACTGAAACCCATCCCCTCACACTGAAACCATTCCCCACACAATGAAACGTATCCCCACACACTGAAACCTCTTCCCCACACACTGAAACCCCTTATCCACAAACTGAAACCTTTTCCCCACACACTGAAACCACTTCCCCACAGACTGAAACCACTTCCCCACACTCTGCAACCTCTTCGCCACTGACTGAAAGACTTCCCCACACACTGAAACCCATCCCCACACACTGAAACCCCTTCCCCACACACTGAAACCCATCCCCACACACTGAAACCTCTTCCCCACACACTGAAACCCATCCCCACACACTGAAATCCTTCCCCACACACTGAAACCTCTTCCCACACACTCAAACATCTTCGCCTCAGACTGGAACCCTTCCCCACACACTGAAACCCATCCCCACACACTGAAACCCGTTCCCCACACACTGAAACCCCTTCCGCACTCACTGAAACCCATCCCCACACACTGAAACCACTTCCCCACACACTGAAACCCATCCCCACACACTGAAACCCTTCCCCACACACTGAAACCTCTTCCCACACACTGAAACCTCTTCCCGACACACTGAAACCTGTTCCCCACACACTGAAACCACTTCACCGCACACTGAAAAATATTCCCCACACACTGAAACCTCTTCCCCACACACTGAAACCCCCTCCCCACACACTGAAACCCCTTTCGCACGCTCTGAAACACGTTCCCCAAACACTGAAACACATCACCACACACTGAAACCTCTTCCCCACACAGTGAAACCCCTTCCCCGCACACTGAAACCCCTTCCCCGCACACTGAAACCCTTCCCCACACGCTGATACCCCTTCCCAACACGCTGAAACCCCTTCCACACACACTGAAACCTGTCCCCACACACTGAAACCCCTTCCCCACAGACTGAAACCCCTTAATCACACACTGAAACCCCTTCTCCACAGACTGAAACCCATCCCCACACAATGAAACACCTTCCCCAAACACTGAAACCCATCCCCACACACTGAATCCCTTCCCCACACACTGTAACCACTTTGCCGCACACTGAAATCCCTTGCCCATACACTGAATGCGCTTCCGCACGCACTGAAATCCCTTCCCCGCGCACAGAAACCCCTTCCCCGCACACTGAAACCCTCGCACACACGCTGAAACCCCTTCCCCACACGCTGAAACCCCTTCCACACACACTGAAACCCATCCCCACACACTGAACCCCCTTCACCACACACTGAAACCCCTTCGCCACGCACTGAAACCTCTTCCACACATACTGAAACCTCTTCCCCAAAAACTGAAACCTTTTCCCCACAGACTGAAACCTCTTCCCCACACACTGAAACTCCTTCCCCACGCACTGAAACCTCTTCCACACACACTGAAACCCCTTAACCACACACTGAAACCTTTTCCCCAGACACTGAAACCTCTTCACCACAGACTGAAACCCCTTCCCCACACTCTGCAACCTCTTCGCCACAGACTGAAACCCTTCCCCACACACTGAAACCCATCCCCACACACTGAAACCCCTTCCACACACACTGAAACCCATCGCCACACACTGAAACCCCTTAACCACAAACTGAAACCTTTTCCCCAGACTCTGAAACCTCTTCCCCACAGACTGAAACCCCTTCCCCACACAGTGAAACCTCTTCGCCACAGACTGAAACCATTCCCCACACACTGAAACCCATCCGCACACAATGAAACCCCTTCCACACACACTGAAACCCATCGCCACACACTGAAACCTCTTCCCCACACACTGAAACCCATCCCCACACACTGAAATCCTTCCCCACACACTGAAATCTCTTCCCACGCACTGAGACCTCTTCGCCACAAACGGAAACCCTTCCCCACAAACTGGAACCCATCCCCACATACTGAAACCCCTTCCCCACAGACTGAAACACCTTAACCTCACACTGAAACCCATCGCCACACACTGAAACCCCTTCCTCACACACTGAAACCTCTTCCCCACACACTGAAACCCCTTCCCCACACACTGAAACCCCTTTCCCACACTCTGACACCCGTTCCCCAAACACTGAAACCCATCCCCACACAATGAAACCTCTTCCCCACACAGTGAAACACCTCCCCCACACGCTGAAACCCCTTCCCAACACGCTGAAAACCCTTCCACACACACTGAAACCCTTCCCCGCACACTGAAACCCCTTCCCCACAGACTGAAACCCCTTAACCACACACTGAAACCCCTTCCCCACACACTGAAACCCATCCCCACACACTGAAACCCCTTCCCCACACACTGAAACCCCTTCGCCACGCACTGAAACCTCTTCCACACATACTGAAACCTCTTCCCCAAAAACTGAAACCTGTTCCCCACAGACTGAAACCTCTTCCCCACACACTGAAACTCCTTCCCCACGCACTGAAACCTCTTCCACACACACTGAAACCCCTTCCCCGCACACTGAAACCTCTTCCCCACACACTGAATCCCCTTCACCACACACTGAAACCCCTTCCGCACACACTGAAACCTCTTCCCCACACACTGAAACCACATCCCCACAGACAGAAACCCCTTCCCCACACTCTGAAACCCCTTCCCCACACACTGAAAACATCTTCCCCACACTCTTAAAACTCTTCCGAACACACTGAAACCCCTTCCCCAAACACTGAAACCCAACCCCACACGCTGAAACCCCTTCCCCACACAGTGAAACCCATCCCCACACACTGAAACCCTTCCCTACACACTGTAACCCCTTCCCCGCACACTGAAACCCCTTCCCCACACACTGAAACCGCTTCCACACACACTGAAATCCCTTCCCCGCACACTGAAATCCCTTCCCCGCACACTGAAACCTTTCCCCACACGCTGAAACCCCTTCCCCACACGCTGAAACCCCTTCCACACACACTGATACCCATCCCCACACACTGAAACCCCTTCCACACACACTGAAACCCCTTCCCCACGCACTGAAACCTCTTCCACACATACTGAAACCTCTTCTCCAAAAACTGAAACCTGTTCCCCACAGACTGAAACCTCTTGCACACACACTGAAAGTTCTTCCACACACACTGAAACCCTTCCCCACACACTGAAACCTCTTCCCCACACACTGAAACTCCTTCCCGACGCATTGAAACCTCTTCCACACACACTGAAACATCTTCCCACACACTGAAACCTGTTCCCCACACGCTGAAACTTCTTCCACACGCACTGAAACCCCTTCCCCACGCACTGAGACCCGTTCCACACACACTGAAACCCCTTCGCCACGCACTGAAACCTCTTCCACACATACTGAAACCTCTTCCCCAAAAACTGAAACCTGTTCCCCACAGACTGAAACCTCTTCCCCACACACTGAAACCCATCCCCACACGCTGAAACCCCTTCCCCACACACTGTAACCCCTTCCCCGCACACTGAAACCCCTTCCCCACACACTGAAACCGCTTCCACACACACTGAAATCCCATCCCCGCACACTGAAACCCCTTCCCCGCACACTGAAACCCTTCCCCACATGCTGAAACCCCCTCCACACACACTGAAACCCATCCCCACACACTGAAACCCCTTCCACACACACTGAAACCCCTTCCCCACGCACTGAAACCTCTCCCACACATACTGAAACCTCTTCCCCAAAAACTGAAACCTGTTCCCCACAGACTGAAACCTCTTCCGCACACACTGAAAGCTCTTCCCCACAGACTGAAACCCTTCCCCACACACTGAAACCTCTTCCCCACACACTGAAACTCCTTCCCGACGCAATGAAACCTCTTCCACACACACTGAAACCCATCCCCACACACTGAAACCCCTTGCCCACACACTGAAACCCATCCCCACACACTGAAACCCTTCCCCACACACTGTAACCCCTTCCCCGCACACTGAAACCCCTTCCCCACACACTGAAACCGCTTCCGCACACACTGAAATCCCTTCCCCGCGCACTGAAACCCCTTCCCCGCACACTGAAACCCTTCCACACAAGCTGAAACCCCTTCCCCACACGTTGAAACCCTTTCCACACACACTGAAACCCATCCCCACACACTGAAACCCCTTCCCCACACACTGAAACCCCTTCGCCACGCACTGAAACCTCTTCCACACATACTGAAACCTCTTCCCTAAAAACTGAAACCTGTTCCCCACAGACTGAAACCTCTTCCCCACACACTGAAACTCCTTCCCCACGCACTGAAACCTCTTCCACACACACTGAAACCCCTTCCCCGCACACTGAAACCTCTTCCCCACACACTGAATCCCCTTCAACACACACAAAAACCCCTTCCCCACACACTGAAACCTCTTCCCCACTCACTGAAAACACATCCCCACAGACAGAAACCCCTTCCCCACACTCTGAATCCACTTCCCCACACACTGAAAACATCTTCCCCACACTCTTAAAACTCTTCCGAACACACTGAAACCCCTTCCCCACACACTGAAACCCAACCCCACACACTGAAACCCCTTCCCCACACACTGAAACCGCTTCCACACACACTGAAATCCCTTCCCCGCACACTGAAACACCTTCCCCGCACACTGAAACCCTTCCCCACACGCTGAAACCCCTTCCCCACACGCTGAAACCCCTTCCACACACACTGATACCCATCCCCACACACTGAAACCCCTTCCACACACACTTAAACCCCTTCCCCACGCACTGAAACCTCTTCCACACATACTGAAACCTCTTCCCCAAAAACTGAAACCTGTTCCCCACAGACTGAAACCTCTTCCACACACACTGAAAGTTCTTCCACACAGACTGAAACCCTTCCCCACACACTGAAACCTCTTCCCCACACACTGAAACTCCTTCCCGACGCATTGAAACCTCTTCCACACACACTGAAACATCTTCCCACACACTGAAACCTGTTCCCCACACGCTGAAACTTCTTCCACACGCACTGAAACCCCTTCCCCACGCACTGAGACCCCTTCCACAAACACTGAAACCCCTTCGCCACGCACTGAAACCTCTTCCACACATACTGAAACCTCTTCCCCAAAAACTGAAACCTGTTCCCCACAGACTGAAACCTCTTCCCCACACACTGAAACTCCTTCCCCACGCACTGAAACCTCTTCCACACACACTGAAACCCCTTCCCCGCACACTGAAACCTCTTCCCCACACACTGAATCCCCTTTACCACACACTGAAACCCCTTCCCCACACACTGAAACCTCTTCACCACACACTGAAACCACATCCCCACAGACAGAAACCTCTTCCCCATACTCTGAAACCCCTTCCCCACACATTGAAAACATCTTACCCACACTCTTAAAACTCTTCCGAACACACTGAAACCCCTTCCCCACACACTGAAACCCATCTCCACACGCTGAAACCCCTTCCCCACACAGTGAAACCCATCCCCACACACTGAAACCCTTCCCCACACACTGTAACCCCTTCCCCGCACACTGAAACCCCTTCCCCACACACTGAAACCGCTTCCACACACACTGAAATCCCTTCCCCGCACACTGAAACCCCTTCCCCGCACACTGAAACCCTTCCCCACACGCTGAAACCCCTTCCACACACACTGAAACCCATCCCCACACACTGAAACCCCTTCCACACACACTGTAACCCCTTCCCCACACACTGAAACCTCTCCCACACATACTGAAACCTCTTCCCCAAAAACTGAAACCTGTTCCCCACAGACTGAAACCTCTTCCGCACACACTGAAAGCTCTTCCCCACAGACTGAAACCCTTCCCCACACACTGAAACCCCTTCCCCACACACTGAAACTCCTTCCCGACGCATTGAAACCTTTTCCACACACACTGAAACATCTTCCCAAACACTGAAACCTGTTCCCCACACACTGAAACATCTTCCCACACACTGAAACCTCTTCCCCACACACTGAAACTCCTTCCCCACGCACTGAAACCTGTTCCACACACACTGAAACCTCTTCCCCACACACTGAAACCTCTTCCCCACACGCTGAAACTACTTCCACACGCACTGAAACCCATCCCCACACACCGAAACCCCTTCCACACACACTGAAACCTCTTCCACACAAACTGAAACCCTTCCCCGCACATTGAAACCCCTTCCGCACACACTGAATCCCCTCACACACACGGAAACCCCTTCCCCGCACACTGAAACCCCTTCCCCGCACACTGAAACCCCTCCCCGCACGCTGAAACCCCTTCCACACACACTGATACCCATCCCCACACACTGAAACCCCTTCCACACACACTGAAACCCCTTCCCCACGCACTGAAACCTCTTCCACACATACTGAAACCTCTTCCCCAAAAACTGAAACCTGTTCCCCACAGACTGAAACCTCTTCCCCGCACACTGAAACCTCTTCCCCACACACTGAATCCCCTTCACCACACACTGAAACCCCTTCCCCACACACTGAAACCTCTTCACCACACACTGAAACCACACCCCACAGACAGAAACCCCTTCCCCACACTCTGAAACCCCTTCCCCACACACTGAAAACATCTTCCCCACACTCTTAAAACTCTTCCGAACACACTGAAACCCCTTCCCCACACACTGAAACCCCTTCCCCGCACACTGAAACCCCTTCCCCACACACTGAAACCGCTTCCACACACACTGAAATCCCATCCCCGCACACTGAAACCCCTTCCCCGCACACTGAAACCCTTCCCCACACGCTGAAACCCCCTCCACACACACTGAAACCCATCCCCACACACTGAAACCCCTTCCACACACACTGAAACCCCTTCCCCACGCACTGAAACCTCTCCCACACATACTGAAACCTCTTCCCCAAAAACTGAAACCTGTTCCCCACAGACTGAAACCTCTTCCGCACACACTGAAAGCTCTTCCCCACAGACTGAAACCCTTCCCCACACACTGAAACCTCTTCCCCACACACTGAAACTCCTTCCCGACGCAATGAAACCTCTTCCACACACACTGAAACCCATCCCCACACACTGAAACCCCTTGCCCACACACTGAAACCCATCCCCACACACTGAAACCCTTCCCCACACACTGTAACCCCTTCCCCGCACACTGAAACCCCTTCCCCACACACTGAAACCGCTTCCGCACACACTGAAATCCCTTCCCCGCGCACTGAAACCCCTTCCCCGCACACTGAAACCCTTCCACACAAGCTGAAACCCCTTCCCCACACGTTGAAACCCTTTCCACACACACTGAAACCCATCCCCACACACTGAAACCCCTTCCCCACACACTGAAACCCCTTCGCCACGCACTGAAACCTCTTCCACACATACTGAAACCTCTTCCCTAAAAACTGAAACCTGTTCCCCACAGACTGAAACCTCTTCCCCACACACTGAAACTCCTTCCCCACGCACTGAAACCTCTTCCACACACACTGAAACCCCTTCCGCGCACACTGAAACCTCTTCCCCACACACTGAATCCCCTTCAACACACACAAAAACCCCTTCCCCACACACTGAAACCTCTTCCCCACTCACTGAAAACACATCCCCACAGACAGAAACCCCTTCCCCACACTCTGAATCCCCTTCCCCACACACTGAAAACATCTTCCCCACACTCTTAAAACTCTTCCGAACACACTGAAACCCCTTCCCCACACACTGAAACCCAACCCCACACACTGAAACCCCTTCCCCACACACTGAAACCGCTTCCACACACACTGAAATCCCTTCCCCGCACACTGAAACACCTTCCCCGCACACTGAAACCCTTCCCCACACGCTGAAACCCCTTCCCCACACGCTGAAACCCCTTCCACACACACTGATACCCATCCCCACACACTGAAACCCCTTCCACACACACTTAAACCCCTTCCCCACGCACTGAAACCTCTTCCACACATACTGAAACCTCTTCCCCAAAAACTGAAACCTGTTCCCCACAGACTGAAACCTCTTCCACACACACTGAAAGTTCTTCCACACAGACTGAAACCCTTCCCCACACACTGAAACCTCTTCCCCACACACTGAAACTCCTTCCCGACGCATTGAAACCTCTTCCACACACACTGAAACATCTTCCCACACACTGAAACCTGTTCCCCACACGCTGAAACTTCTTCCACACGCACTGAAACCCCTTCCCCACGCCCTGAGACCCCTTCCAAAAACACTGAAACCCCTTCGCCACGCACTGAAACCTCTTCCACACATACTGAAACCTCTTCCCCAAAAACTGAAACCTGTTCCCCACAGACTGAAACCTCTTCCCCACACACTGAAACTCCTTCCCCACGCACTGAAACCTCTTCCACACACACTGAAACCCCTTCCCCGCACACTGAAACCTCTTCCCCACACACTGAATCCCCTTCACCACACACTGAAACCCCTTCCCCACACACTGAAACCTCTTCACCACACACTGAAACCACATCCCCACAGACAGAAACCTCTTCCCCATACTCTGAAACCCCTTCCACACACATTGAAAACATCTTACCCACACTCTTAAAACTCTTCCGAACACACTGAAACCCCTTCCCCACACACTGAAACCCATCTCCACACGCTGAAACCCCTTCCCCACACAGTGAAACCCATCCCCACACACTGAAACCCTTCCCCACACACTGTAACCCCTTCCCCGCACACTGAAACCCCTTCCCCACACACTGAAACCGCTTCCACACACACTGAAATCCCTTCACCGCACACTGAAACCCCTTCCCCGCACACTGAAACCCTTCCCCACACGCTGAAACCCCTTCCACACACACTGAAACCCATCCCCACACACTGAAACCCCTTCCACACACACTGTAACCCCTTCCCCACACACTGAAACCTCTCCCACACATACTGAAACCTCTTCCCCAAAAACTGAAACCTGTTCCCCACAGACTGAAACCTCTTCCGCACACACTGAAAGCTCTTCCCCACAGACTGAAACCCTTCCCCACACACTGAAACCTCTTCCCCACACACTGAAACTCCTTCCCGACGCATTGAAACCTCTTCCACACACACTGAAACATCTTCCCAAACACTGAAACCTGTTCCCCACACACTGAAACATCTTCCCACACACTGAAACCTCTTCCCCACACACTGAAACTCCTTCCCCACGCACTGAAACCTGTTCCACACACACTGAAACCTCTTCCCCACACACTGAAACCTCTTCCCCACACGCTGAAACTACTTCCACACGCACTGAAACCCATCCCCACACACCGAAACCCCTTCCACACACACTGAAACCTCTTCCACACAAACTGAAACCCTTCCCCGCACATTGAAACCCCTTCCGCACACACTGAATCCCCTCACACACACGGAAACCCCTTCCCCGCACACTGAAACCCCTTCCCCGCACACTGAAACCCCTCCCCGCACGCTGAAACCCCTTCCACACACACTGATGCCCATCCCCACACACTGAAACCCCTTCCACACACACTGAAACCCCTTCCCCACGCACTGAAACCTCTTCCACACATACTGAAACCTCTTCCCCAAAAACTGAAACCTGTTCCCCACAGACTGAAACCTCTTCCACACACACTGAAACCTCTTCCCCACACACTGAAACTACTTCCCGACGCATTGAAACCTCTTCCACACACACTGAAACATCTTCCCACACACTGAAACCTGTTCCCCACACGCTGAAACTTCTTCCACACGCACTGAAACCCATCCCCACACACTGAAAGCCCTTCCACACACACTGAAACATCTTCCACACACACTGAAACCCCTTCCCCACGCACTGAGACCCCTTCCACACACAGTGTTACCCCTTCCCCACACACTGAAATCCTTCCCCACACACTGAAACCTCTTCCCACACACTGAAACCTCTTCGCAACAGACTGAAACCCATCCGCACACACTGAAAGCTCTTCCCCACAGACTGAAACCCATCCCCACACACTGAAACCCCTTCCCCACAGACTGAAACCCCATCCCCACGCACTGAAACCTCTTCCACACATACTGAAAACTCTTCCCCAAAAACTGAAACCTGTTCCCCACAGACTGAAACCTCTTCCCCACACACTGAAACTCCTTCCCCACGCACTGAAACCTGTTCCACACACACTGAAACCTCTTCCCCACACACTGAAACCTCTTCCCCACACGCTGAAACTACTTCCACACGCACTGAAACCCATCCCCACACACCGAAACCCCTTCCACACACACTGAAACCTCTTCCACACAAACTGAAACCCCTTCCCCGCACATTGAAACCCCTTCCGCACACACTGAATCCCCTCACACACACGGAAACCCCTTCCCCGCACACTGAAACCCCTTCCCCGCACACTGAAACCCTTCCCCGCACGCTGAAACCCCTTCCACACACACTGATACCCATCCCCACACACTGAAACCCCTTCCACACACACTGAAACCCCTTCCCCACGCACTGAAACCTCTTCCACACATACTGAAACCTCTTCCCCAAAAACTGAAACCTGTTCCCCACAGACTGAAACCTCTTCCACATACACTGAAAGTTCTTCCACACAGACTGAAACCCTTCCCCACACACTGAAACCTCTTCCCCAAACACTGAAAATCCTTCCCGACGCATTGAAACCTCTTCCACAGACACTGAAACATCTTCCCACACACTGAAACCTGTTCCGCACACGCTGAAACTTCTTCCACACGCACTGAAACCCCTGCCCCACGCACTGAGACCCCTTCCACACACACTGAAACCCCTTCGCCATGCACTGAAACCTCTTCCACACATACTGAAACCTCTTCCCCAAAAACTGAAACCTGTTCCCCACAGACTGAAACCTCTTCCCCACACACTGAAACTCCTTCCCCACGCACTGAAACCTCTTCCACACACACGGAAACCCCTTCCCCGCACACTGAAACCTCTTCCCCACACACTGAATCCCCTTCACCAAACACTGAAACCCCTTCCCCACACACTGAAACCTCTTCCCCACACACTGAAAGCACATCCCCACAGACAGAAACCCCTTCCCCACACTCTGAAACCCCTTCGCCACACACTGAAAACATCTTCCCCACACTCTTAAAACTCTTCCGAACACACTGAAACCCCTTCCCCAAACACTGAAACCCATCCCCACACACTGAAACCCCTTCCCCACACAGTGAAACCCATCCCCACACACTGAAACCGCTTCCACACACACTAAAATCCCTTCCCCGCACACTGAAACCCCTTCCCCGCACACTGAAACCCTTCCCCACACGCTGAAACCCCTTCCACACACACTGAAACCCATCCCCACACACTGAAACCCCTTCCACACACACTATAACCCCTTCCCCACGCACTGAAACCTCTCCCACACATACTGAAACCTCTTCCCCAAAAACTGAAACCTGTTCCCCACAGACTGAAACCTCTTCCGCACACACTGAAAGCTCTTCCCCACAGACTGAAACCCTTCCCCACACACTGAAACCTCTTCCCCACACACTGAAACTCCTTCCCGACGCATTGAAACCTCTTCCACACACACTGAAACATCTTCCCACACACTGAAACCTGTTCCCCACACGCTGAAACTTCTTCCACACGCACTGAAACCCATCCCCACACACTGAAAGCCCTTCCACACACACTGAAACATCTTCCACACACACTGAAACCCCTTCCCCACGCACTGAGACCCCTTCCACACACAGTGTTACCCCTTCCCCACACACTGAAATCCTTCCCCACACACTGAAACCTCTTCCCACACACTGAAACCTCTTCGCAACAGACTGAAACCCATCCCCACACACTGAAGCCTCTTCCCCACACACTGAAACCTCTTCCCCACACACTGAAACCCCTTCCCCGCACACTGAAACCTCTTCCCCACACACGGAATTCCCTTCACCACACACTGAAACCCCTTCCACACACACTGAAACCCCTTCCCCACGCACTGAAACCTCTTCCACACATACTGAAACCTCTTCCCCAAAAACTGAAACCTGTTCCCCACAGACTGAAACCTCTTCCACACACACTGAAAGTTCTTCCACACAGACTGAAACCCTTCCCCACACACTGAAACCTCTTCCCCAAACACTGAAATTCCTTCCCGAAGCATTGAAACCTCTTCCACACACACTGAAACATCTTCCCACACACTGAAACCTGTTCCGCACACGCTGAAACTTCTTCCACACGCACTGAAACCCCTGCCCCACGCACTGAGACCCCTTCCACACACACTGAAACCCCTTCGCCACACACTGAAACCTCTTCCACACATACTGAAACCTCTTCCCCAAAAACTGAAACCTGTTCCCCACAGACTGAAACCTCTTCCCCACACACTGAAACTCCTTCCCCACGCACTGAAACCTCTTCCACACACACGGAAACCCCTTCCCCGCACACTGAAACCTCTTCCCCACACACTGAATCCCCTTCACCACACACTGAAACACCTTCCCCACAAACTGAAACCTCTTCCCCACACACTGAAACCCTTCCCCACACACTGTAACCCCTTCCCCGCACACTGAAACCCCTTCCCCACACACTGAAACCGCTTCCACACACACTGAAATCCCTTCCCCGCACACTGAAACCCCTTCCCCGCACACTGAAACCCTTCCCCACACGCTGAAACCCCTTCCACACACACTGAAACCCATCCCCACACACTGAAACCCCTTCCACACACACTGTAACCCCTTCCCCACACACTGAAACCTCTCCCACACATACTGAAACCTCTTCCCCAAAAACTGAAACCTGTTCCCCACAGACTGAAACCTCTTCCGCACACACTGAAAGCTCTTCCCCACAGACTGAAACCCTTCCCCACACACTGAAACCCCTTCCCCACACACTGAAACTCCTTCCCGACGCATTGAAACCTTTTCCACACACACTGAAACATCTTCCCAAACACTGAAACCTGTTCCCCACACACTGAAACATCTTCCCACACACTGAAACCTCTTCCCCACACACTGAAACTCCTTCCCCACGCACTGAAACCTGTTCCACACACACTGAAACCTCTTCCCCACACACTGAAACCTCTTCCCCACACGCTGAAACTACTTCCACACGCACTGAAACCCATCCCCACACACCGAAACCCCTTCCACACACACTGAAACCTCTTCCACACAAACTGAAACCCTTCCCCGCACATTGAAACCCCTTCCGCACACACTGAATCCCCTCACACACACGGAAACCCCTTCCCCGCACACTGAAACCCCTTCCCCGCACACTGAAACCCCTCCCCGCACGCTGAAACCCCTTCCACACACACTGATACCCATCCCCACACACTGAAACCCCTTCCACACACACTGAAACCCCTTCCCCACGCACTGAAACCTCTTCCACACATACTGAAACCTCTTCCCCAAAAACTGAAACCTGTTCCCCACAGACTGAAACCTCTTCCCCGCACACTGAAACCTCTTCCCCACACACTGAATCCCCTTCACCACACACTGAAACCCCTTCCCCACACACTGAAACCTCTTCACCACACACTGAAACCACACCCCACAGACAGAAACCCCTTCCCCACACTCTGAAACCCCTTCCCCACACACTGAAAACATCTTCCCCACACTCTTAAAACTCTTCCGAACACACTGAAACCCCTTCCCCACACACTGAAACCCATCCCCACCCGCTGAAACCCCTTCCCCACACACTGTAACCCCTTTCCCCGCACACTGAAACCCCTTCCCCACACACTGAAACCGCTTCCACACACACTGAAATCCCATCCCCGCACACTGAAACCCCTTCCCCGCACACTGAAACCCTTCCCCACACGCTGAAACCCCCTCCACACACACTGAAACCCATCCCCACACACTGAAACCCCTTCCACACACACTGAAACCCCTTCCCCACGCACTGAAACCTCTCCCACACATACTGAAACCTCTTCCCCAAAAACTGAAACCTGTTCCCCACAGACTGAAACCTCTTCCGCACACACTGAAAGCTCTTCCCCACAGACTGAAACCCTTCCCCACACACTGAAACCTCTTCCCCACACACTGAAACTCCTTCCCGACGCAATGAAACCTCTTCCACACACACTGAAACCCATCCCCACACACTGAAACCCCTTGCCCACACACTGAAACCCATCCCCACACACTGAAACCCTTCCCCACACACTGTAACCCCTTCCCCGCACACTGAAACCCCTTCCCCACACACTGAAACCGCTTCCGCACACACTGAAATCCCTTCCCCGCGCACTGAAACCCCTTCCCCGCACACTGAAACCCTTCCACACAAGCTGAAACCCCTTCCCCACACGTTGAAACCCTTTCCACACACACTGAAACCCATCCCCACACACTGAAACCCCTTCCCCACACACTGAAACCCCTTCGCCACGCACTGAAACCTCTTCCACACATACTGAAACCTCTTCCCTAAAAACTGAAACCTGTTCCCCACAGACTGAAACCTCTTCCCCACACACTGAAACTCCTTCCCCACGCACTGAAACCTCTTCCACACACACTGAAACCCCTTCCGCGCACACTGAAACCTCTTCCCCACACACTGAATCCCCTTCAACACACACAAAAACCCCTTCCCCACACACTGAAACCTCTTCCCCACTCACTGAAAACACATCCCCACAGACAGAAACCCCTTCCCCACACTCTGAATCCCCTTCCCCACACACTGAAAACATCTTCCCCACACTCTTAAAACTCTTCCGAACACACTGAAACCCCTTCCCCACACACTGAAACCCAACCCCACACACTGAAACCCCTTCCCCACACACTGAAACCGCTTCCACACACACTGAAATCCCTTCCCCGCACACTGAAACACCTTCCCCGCACACTGAAACCCTTCCCCACACGCTGAAACCCCTTCCCCACACGCTGAAACCCCTTCCACACACACTGATACCCATCCCCACACACTGAAACCCCTTCCACACACACTTAAACCCCTTCCCCACGCACTGAAACCTCTTCCACACATACTGAAACCTCTTCCCCAAAAACTGAAACCTGTTCCCCACAGACTGAAACCTCTTCCACACACACTGAAAGTTCTTCCACACAGACTGAAACCCTTCCCCACACACTGAAACCTCTTCCCCACACACTGAAACTCCTTCCCGACGCATTGAAACCTCTTCCACACACACTGAAACATCTTCCCACACACTGAAACCTGTTCCCCACACGCTGAAACTTCTTCCACACGCACTGAAACCCCTTCCCCACGCCCTGAGACCCCTTCCAAAAACACTGAAACCCCTTCGCCACGCACTGAAACCTCTTCCACACATACTGAAACCTCTTCCCCAAAAACTGAAACCTGTTCCCCACAGACTGAAACCTCTTCCCCACACACTGAAACTCCTTCCCCACGCACTGAAACCTCTTCCACACACACTGAAACCCCTTCCCCGCACACTGAAACCTCTTCCCCACACACTGAATCCCCTTCACCACACACTGAAACCCCTTCCCCACACACTGAAACCTCTTCACCACACACTGAAACCACATCCCCACAGACAGAAACCTCTTCCCCATACTCTGAAACCCCTTCCACACACATTGAAAACATCTTACCCACACTCTTAAAACTCTTCCGAACACACTGAAACCCCTTCCCCACACACTGAAACCCATCTCCACACGCTGAAACCCCTTCCCCACACAGTGAAACCCATCCCCACACACTGAAACCCTTCCCCACACACTGTAACCCCTTCCCCGCACACTGAAACCCCTTCCCCACACACTGAAACCGCTTCCACACACACTGAAATCCCTTCACCGCACACTGAAACCCCTTCCCCGCACACTGAAACCCTTCCCCACACGCTGAAACCCCTTCCACACACACTGAAACCCATCCCCACACACTGAAACCCCTTCCACACACACTGTAACCCCTTCCCCACACACTGAAACCTCTCCCACACATACTGAAACCTCTTCCCCAAAAACTGAAACCTGTTCCCCACAGACTGAAACCTCTTCCGCACACACTGAAAGCTCTTCCCCACAGACTGAAACCCTTCCCCACACACTGAAACCTCTTCCCCACACACTGAAACTCCTTCCCGACGCATTGAAACCTCTTCCACACACACTGAAACATCTTCCCAAACACTGAAACCTGTTCCCCACACACTGAAACATCTTCCCACACACTGAAACCTCTTCCCCACACACTGAAACTCCTTCCCCACGCACTGAAACCTGTTCCACACACACTGAAACCTCTTCCCCACACACTGAAACCTCTTCCCCACACGCTGAAACTACTTCCACACGCACTGAAACCCATCCCCACACACCGAAACCCCTTCCACACACACTGAAACCTCTTCCACACAAACTGAAACCCTTCCCCGCACATTGAAACCCCTTCCGCACACACTGAATCCCCTCACACACACGGAAACCCCTTCCCCGCACACTGAAACCCCTTCCCCGCACACTGAAACCCCTCCCCGCACGCTGAAACCCCTTCCACACACACTGATGCCCATCCCCACACACTGAAACCCCTTCCACACACACTGAAACCCCTTCCCCACGCACTGAAACCTCTTCCACACATACTGAAACCTCTTCCCCAAAAACTGAAACCTGTTCCCCACAGACTGAAACCTCTTCCACACACACTGAAACCTCTTCCCCACACACTGAAACTACTTCCCGACGCATTGAAACCTCTTCCACACACACTGAAACATCTTCCCACACACTGAAACCTGTTCCCCACACGCTGAAACTTCTTCCACACGCACTGAAACCCATCCCCACACACTGAAAGCCCTTCCACACACACTGAAACATCTTCCACACACACTGAAACCCCTTCCCCACGCACTGAGACCCCTTCCACACACAGTGTTACCCCTTCCCCACACACTGAAATCCTTCCCCACACACTGAAACCTCTTCCCACACACTGAAACCTCTTCGCAACAGACTGAAACCCATCCGCACACACTGAAAGCTCTTCCCCACAGACTGAAACCCATCCCCACACACTGAAACCCCTTCCCCACAGACTGAAACCCCATCCCCACGCACTGAAACCTCTTCCACACATACTGAAAACTCTTCCCCAAAAACTGAAACCTGTTCCCCACAGACTGAAACCTCTTCCCCACACACTGAAACTCCTTCCCCACGCACTGAAACCTGTTCCACACACACTGAAACCTCTTCCCCACACACTGAAACCTCTTCCCCACACGCTGAAACTACTTCCACACGCACTGAAACCCATCCCCACACACCGAAACCCCTTCCACACACACTGAAACCTCTTCCACACAAACTGAAACCCCTTCCCCGCACATTGAAACCCCTTCCGCACACACTGAATCCCCTCACACACACGGAAACCCCTTCCCCGCACACTGAAACCCCTTCCCCGCACACTGAAACCCTTCCCCGCACGCTGAAACCCCTTCCACACACACTGATACCCATCCCCACACACTGAAACCCCTTCCACACACACTGAAACCCCTTCCCCACGCACTGAAACCTCTTCCACACATACTGAAACCTCTTCCCCAAAAACTGAAACCTGTTCCCCACAGACTGAAACCTCTTCCACACACACTGAAAGTTCTTCCACACAGACTGAAACCCTTCCCCACACACTGAAACCTCTTCCCCAAACACTGAAAATCCTTCCCGACGCATTGAAACCTCTTCCACAGACACTGAAACATCTTCCCACACACTGAAACCTGTTCCGCACACGCTGAAACTTCTTCCACACGCACTGAAACCCCTGCCCCACGCACTGAGACCCCTTCCACACACACTGAAACCCCTTCGCCATGCACTGAAACCTCTTCCACACATACTGAAACCTCTTCCCCAAAAACTGAAACCTGTTCCCCACAGACTGAAACCTCTTCCCCACACACTGAAACTCCTTCCCCACGCACTGAAACCTCTTCCACACACACGGAAACCCCTTCCCCGCACACTGAAACCTCTTCCCCACACACTGAATCCCCTTCACCACACACTGAAACCCCTTCCCCACACACTGAAACCTCTTCCCCACACACTGAAAGCACATCCCCACAGACAGAAACCCCTTCCCCACACTCTGAAACCCCTTCGCCACACACTGAAAACATCTTCCCCACACTCTTAAAACTCTTCCGAACACACTGAAACCCCTTCCCCAAACACTGAAACCCATCCCCACACACTGAAACCCCTTCCCCACACAGTGAAACCCATCCCCACACACTGAAACCGCTTCCACACACACTGAAACCCTTCCCCGCACACTGAAACCCCTTCCCCGCACACTGAAACCCTTCCCCACACGCTGAAACCCCTTCCACACACACTGAAACCCATCCCCACACACTGAAACCCCTTCCACACACACTATAACCCCTTCCCCACGCACTGAAACCTCTCCCACACATACTGAAACCTCTTCCCCAAAAACTGAAACCTGTTCCCCACAGACTGAAACCTCTTCCGCACACACTGAAAGCTCTTCCCCACAGACTGAAACCCTTCCCCACACACTGAAACCTCTTCCCCACACACTGAAACTCCTTCCCGACGCATTGAAACCTCTTCCACACACACTGAAACATCTTCCCACACACTGAAACCTGTTCCCCACACGCTGAAACTTCTTCCACACGCACTGAAACCCATCCCCACACACTGAAAGCCCTTCCACACACACTGAAACATCTTCCACACACACTGAAACCCCTTCCCCACGCACTGAGACCCCTTCCACACACAGTGTTACCCCTTCCCCACACACTGAAATCCTTCCCCACACACTGAAACCTCTTCCCACACACTGAAACCTCTTCGCAACAGACTGAAACCCATCCCCACACACTGAAGCCTCTTCCCCACACACTGAAACCTCTTCCCCACACACTGAAACCCCTTCCCCGCACACTGAAACCTCTTCCCCACACACGGAATTCCCTTCACCACACACTGAAACCCCTTCCACACACAATGAAACCCCTTCCCCACGCACTGAAACCTCTTCCACACATACTGAAACCTCTTCCCCAAAAACTGAAACCTGTTCCCCACAGACTGAAACCTCTTCCACACACACTGAAAGTTCTTCCACACAGACTGAAACCCTTCCCCACACACTGAAACCTCTTCCCCAAACACTGAAACTCCTTCCCGAAGCATTGAAACCTCTTCCACACACACTGAAACATCTTCCCACACACTGAAACCTGTTCCGCACACGCTGAAACTTCTTCCACACGCACTGAAACCCCTGCCCCACGCACTGAGACCCCTTCCACACACACTGAAACCCCTTCGCCACACACTGAAACCTCTTCCACACATACTGAAACCTCTTCCCCAAAAACTGAAACCTGTTCCCCACAGACTGAAACCTCTTCCCCACACACTGAAACTCCTTCCCCACGCACTGAAACCTCTTCCACACACACGGAAACCCCTTCCCCGCACACTGAAACCTCTTCCCCACACACTGAATCCCCTTCACCACACACTGAAACACCTTCCCCACAAACTGAAACCTCTTCCCCACACACTGAAAGCACATCCCCACAGACAGAAACCCCTTCCCCACACTCTGAAACCCCTTCGCCACACACTGAAAACATCTTCCCCACACTCTTAAAACTCTTCCGAACACACTGAAACCCCTTCCCCACACACTGAAACCCATCCCCACACACTGAAACCGCTTCCACACACACTGAAATCCCTTCCCCGCACACTGAAACCCCTTCCCCGCACACTGAAACCCTTCCCCACACGCTGAAACCCCTTCCACACACACTGAAACCCATCCCCACACATTGAAACCCCTTCCACACACACTATAACCCCTTCCCCACGCACTGAAACCTCTCCCACACATACTGAAACCTCTTCCCCAAAAACTGAAACCTGTTCCCCACAGACTGAAACCTCTTCCGCACACACTGAAAGCTCTTCCCCACAGACTGAAACCCTTCCCCACACACTGAAACCTCTTCCCCACACACTGAAACTCCTTCCCGACGCATTGAAACCTCTTCCACACACACTGAAACATCTTCCCACACACTGAAACCTGTTCCCCACACGCTGAAACTTCTTCCACACGCACTGAAACCCATCCCCACACACTGAAAGCCCATCCACACACACTGAAACATCTTCCACACACACTGAAACCCCTTCCCCACGCACTGAGACCCCTTCCACACACACTGTTACCCCTTCCCCACACACTGAAATCCTTCCCCACACACTGAAACTTCGTCCCACACACTGACACCTCTTCGCAACAGACTGAAACCCATCCCCACACACTGAAGCCTCTTCCCCACACACTGAAACCTCTTCCCCACACACTGAAACCCCTTCCCCGCACACTGAAACCTCTTCCCCACACACGGAATTCCCTTCACCACACACTGAAACCACTTCCCCACACACTGAAACCTCTTCCCCACAGACAGAAACCACTTCCCCACAGACTGAAACCCCTTCTCCACACTCTGAAACCTCTTCCCCATACACTGAGACCTCTTCCCCACACACTGAAACCACTTCCCCACAAACTGAATCCCCTTCCCCACACACTGAAACCTCTTCCCCACACACTGAAACCCCTTGCCCACAGACTGAAACCCCTTAACCACTCACTGAAACCCATCCCCACACACTGAAATCTCTTCCACACACACTGAAACCCCTTCCCCACAGACTGAAACCCCTTCCCCACACACTGAAACCCATCCCCACACACTGAAACCTCTTCCCCACACACTGACAACCCTTCCCCACACACTGAAACCCATCCCCACACACTGAAACCCATCCCCACACCCTGAAACCCCTTCCCCACACACTGAAACCCAAACCACACACTGCAACCCTTCCCCACACACTGTAACCCCTTCCCCGCACACTGAAACCCCTTCCCAACACAGTGAAGCCGCTTCCACACACACTGAAATCCCTTCCCCGCACACTGAAACCACTTCTCCGCACACTGAAACCCTTCCCCACACGCTGAAACCTCTTCCCCACACACTCAAAGCTCTTCCACTCAGACTGAAACCCATCCCCACACACTGAAACCCCTTCCCCACACACTGAAACCCCATCCCCACGCACTGAAACCTCTTCCACACATACTGAAAACTCTTCCCCAAAAACTGAAACCTGTTCCCCACAGACTGAAACCTCTTCCCCACACACTGAAACTCCTTCCCCACGCACTGAAACCTCTTCCCCACACACTCAAACCTCTTCCCCACACGCTGAAACTACTTCCACACGCACTGAAACCCATCCCCACACACTGAAACCCCTTCCACACACACTGAAACCTCTTCCACACAAACTGAAACCCCTTCCCGGCACATTGAAACCCCTTCCGCACACACTGAATCCCCTCACACACACGGAAACCCCTTCCCCGCACACTGAAACCCCTTCCCCGCACACTGAAACCCTTCCCCACACGCTGAAACCCCTTACCCACACGCTGAAACTCCTTCCACACACACTGAAACCTCTTCCACATGCACTGAAACCCCTTCCGCACACACTGAAACCCATCCCCAAACACTGGAACCCATCCCCTCACACTGAAACCCCTTATCCACACACTGAAACCTTTTCCCCACACACTGAAACCACTTCCCCACAGACTGAAACCACTTCCCCACACTCTGCAACCTCTGCGCCACTGACTGAAAGACTTCCCCACACACTGAAACCCATCCCCACATACTGAAACCCCTTCCCCACACACTGAAACCCATCCCCACACACTGAAACCTCTTCCCCACACACTGAAACCCATCCCCACACACTGAAATCCTTCCCCACACACTGAAACCCCTTCCCCGCACACTGAAACCTCTTCCCCACACACGGAATTCCCTTCACCACACACTGAAACCACTTCCCCACACACTGAAACCTCTTCCCCACAGACTGAAACCACTTCCCCACAGACTGAAACCCCTTCCCCACACTCTGAAACCTCTTCCCCATACACTGAAACCTCTTCCCCACACACTGAAACCACTTCCCCACAAACTGAATCCCCTTCCCCACACACTGAAACCTCTTCCGCAAACAATGAAACCCCTTGCCCACACACTGAAACCCCTTATCCACACACTGAAACCTTTTCCCCACACACTGATACCACTTCCACACAGACTGAAACCACTTCCCCACACTCTGCAACCTCTGCCCCACTGACTGAAAGACTTCCCCACACACTGAAACCCATCCCCACACACTGAAACCCCTTCCCCACACACTGAAACCCATCCCCACACACTGAAACCTCTTCCCCACACACTGAAACCTCTTCCACACACACTGAAACCCCTTCCCCACACACTGAAACCTCTTCCCCACACACTGAAACCCCTTCCCCACACACTGAAACCTCTTCCCCAAACACTGAAACCCCTTCCCCACAGACTGAAACCCCTTAACCTCACACTGAAACCCATCCCCACACACTGAAACCCCTTCCCCACACACTGAAACCTCTTCCCCACACACTGAAACCCCTTCCCCACACACTGAAACCCATTTCCCACACTCTGAAACCCGTTCCCCAAACACTGAAACCCGTCCCCACACACTGAAACCACTTCACCAAACAGTGAAACCCCTTCCCCACACGCTGAAGCCCCTTCCCAACGCGCTGAAACCCCTTCCACACACCCTGAAACCCTTCCCCGCACACTGAAACCCCTTCCCCACAGAATGAAACCCCTTAACCACGCACTGAAACCCCTTCCCCACACACTGAAACCCATCCCCACACACTGAAACCGCTTGCCCACACACTGAAACCCATCCCCACACATTGAAACCCTTCCCCACACACTGTAACCCCTTCCCCGCACACTGAAACTCCTACCCCACTCACTGAAACCTCTTCCCCACTCGCTGAATCTACTTCCACACGCACTGAAACCCATCCCCACACACTGAAACCCCTTCCACACACACTGAAACGTCTTCCACACAAACTGAAACCCCTTCCCCACGCACTGAAACCCCTTCCACACACACTGTTACCCCTTCCCCGCACATTGAAACCCCTTCCCCACACATTGAATCCCCTCACACACACGGAAACCCCTTCCCCGCACACTGAAACCCCTTCCCCGCAAACTGAAACCTCTTCCCCACACACTGAAACCTCTTCCCCACACACTGAAACCCCTTCCCCACACACTGAAACCCCTTTCCCACACTCTGAAACACGTTCCCCAAAGACTGAAACACATCCCCACACACTGAAACCTCTTCCCCACACAGTGAAACCCCTTCCCCGCACACTGAAACCCCTTCCCCGCACACTGAAACCCTTCCCCACACGCTGAAACCCCTTCCCAACTCGCTGAAACCCCTTCCACACACACAGAAACCTGTCCCCACACACTGAAACCCCTTCCCCACAGACTGAAACCCCTTAAACACACACTGAAACCCCTTCCCCACAGACTGAAACCCATCCCCACACAATGAAACCCCTTCCCCACACACTGAAACCCATCCCCACACACTAAAACCCTTCCCCACACACTGTAACCACTTCGCTGACACTGAAACCCCTTCCCCATACACTGAAACCGCTTCCGCACACACTGAAACCCTTGCACACACGCTGAAAGCCCTTCCCCACACGCTGAAACCCCTTCCACACACACTGAAACCCATCCCCACACATTGAAACCCCTTCCCCACACACTGAAACCCCTTCGCCACGCACTGAAACCTCTTCCACACATACTGAAACCTCTTCCCCAAAAACTGAAACCTGTTCCCCACAGACTGAAACCTCTTCCCCACACACTGAAACTCCTTCCCCACGCACTGAAACCTCTTCCACACACACTGAAACCCCTTCCCCGCACACTGAAACCTCTTCCCCACACACTGAATCCCCTTCACCACACACTGAAACCCCTTCCCCACAAATTGAAACCTCTTCCCCACACACTGAAACCACTTCCCCACACACTGAAACCTCTTCCCCAAACACTGAAACCCCTTCCCTACACACTGAAACCCCTTAACCTCACACTGAAACCCATCCCCACACACTGAAACCCCTTCCCCACACACTGAAACCTCTTCCCCACACACTGAAACCCCTTCCCTACACACTGAAACCCCTTTCCCACACTCTGAAACCCGTTCCCCAAACACTGAAACCCATCCCCACACACTGAAACCTCTTCCCCACACAGTGAAACACCTTCCCCACACGCTGAAACTCCTTCCCAACACGCTGAAACCCCTTCCACACACACTGAAACCCTTCCCCGCACACTGAAACCCCTTCCCCACAGACTGAAACCCCATCCCCACACAGTGAAACCCTTCCCCACACACTGTAACCCCTTCCCCGCACACTGAAACTGCTTCCCCACGCACTGAAACCTCTTCCACACACACTGAAACCTCTTCCCCACACACTGAAACCACTTCCCCACACGCTGAATCGTCTTCCACACGCACTGAAACCCATCCCCACACACTGAAACCCCTTCCACACACACTGAAACGTCTTCCACACAAACTGAAACCCCTTCCCCACGCACTGAAACCCCTTCCACACACACTGTTACCCCTACCCCGCACATTGAAACCCCTTCCCCACACACTGAATCCCCTCACACACACGGAAACCACTTCCCCTCACACTGAAACCCCTTCCCCGCACACTGAAACCCTTCCCCACACGCTGAAACCCCTTACCCCCAAGCTGAAACTCCTTCCACACACACTGAAACATCTTCCACATGCAATGAAACCCCTTCCGCACACACTGAAACCCATCCCCAAACACTGAAACCCATCCCCTCACACTGAAACCATTCCCCACACAATGAAATGCATCCCCACACACTGAAACCTCTTCCCCACACACTGAAACCCCTTATCCACACACTGAAACCTTTTCCCCACACACTGAAACCACTTCCCCACAGGCTGAAACCCCATCCCCACACTCTGCAACCTCTTCGCCACAGACTGAAACCCTTCCCCACACACTGAAACCCATCCCCACACACTGAAACCACTTCGCCACACACTGAAACCCATCCCCACACACTGAAACCTCTTCCCCACACACTGAAACCCATCCCCACACACTGAAATCCTTGCCCACACACTGAAACATCTTCCCACACACTGAAACCTCTTCGCCACAGACTGAAACCCTTCCCCACACACTGAAACCCATCCCCACACACTGGAACCCCTTCCCCACACACTGAAACCCCTTCCCCACTCACTGAAACCCATCACCACACACTGAAAAAACTTCCCCACACACTGAAACCCATCCCCACACACTGAAACCCTTCCCCACACACTGAAAACTCTTCCCACACACTGAAACCTCTTCCCGACTCACTGAAACCTCTTCCCCACACACTGAAACCCCTTCACTGCACACTGACACCTTTTCCCCACACACTGAAACCCCTTCCCCACTCACTGAAACCCCTTCCCCACACACTGAAACCCCTTCCCCAAAGACTGAAACCCCTTAACCTCACACTGAAACCCAACCCCACACACTGAAACCCCTTCCCCACACACTGAAACCTCTTCCCCACACACTGAAACCCCTTCCCCACACACTGAAACCCCTTTCCCACACTCTGAATCCCGGTCCCCAAACACTGAAACCCATCCCCACACACTGAAACCTCTTCTCCACACAGTGAAACCCCTACTCCACACGCTGAAACCCCTTCCCAACACGCTGAATCCCCTTCCACACACACTGAAACCCGTCCCCACACACTGAAACCCCTTCCCCACAGACTGAAATCCCTTAACCACACACTGAAACCCCTTCCCCACACACTGAAACCCATCCCCACACACTGATACCTCTTCCCCACACACTGAAAGCTCTTCCACTCAGACTGAAACCCATCCCCACACACTGAAACCCCTTCCCCACACACTGAAACCCCATGCCCACGCACTGAAACCTCTTCCACACATACTGAAACCTCTTCCCCAAAAACTGAAACCTGTTCCCCACAGACAGAAACCTCTTCCCCACACACTGAAACTCCTTCCCCACGCACTGAAACCTCTTCCACACACACTGAAACCTCTTCCCCACACACTGAAACCTCTTCCCCACACGCTGAAACTACTTCCACAAGCACTGAAACCCATCCCCACACAGTGAAACCCCTTCCTCACACACTAAAACGTCTTCCACAGAAACTGAAACCCCTTCCCCACGCACTGAAACCCCTTCCCCACACAATGAAACCTCTTCCCCACACACTGAAACCCCTTCCCCACCCACTGAAACCCCTTTCCCACACTCTGAAACCCCTTCCCCAAACACTGAAACCCATCCCCACACACTGAAACCTCTTCCCCACACAGTGAAACCCCTTCCCCACAAGCTGAAACCCCTTCCCAACACGCTGAAACCCCTTCCACACACTCTGAAACCCTTCCCCGCACACTGAAACCCCTTCCCCAAAGACTCAAACCCCTTAACCACACACTGAAACCCCTTCCCCACACACTGAAACCCATCCCCACACACTGAAACCCCTTGCCCACACACTGAAACCCATCCCCACACACTGAAACCCTACCCCACACACTGTAACCCCTTCCCCGCACACTGAAACTCCTTCCCCACGCACTGAAACCTCTTCCACACACACTGAAACCTCTTCCCCACACACTGAAACCTCTTCCCCACATGCTGAATCGTCTTCCACACGCACTGAAACCCATCCCCACACACTGAAACCCCTTCCACACACACTGAAACGTCTTCCACACAAACTGAAACCCCTTCCCCACGCACTGAAACCCATTCCACACACACTGTTACCCCTTCCCCGCACATTGAAACCCCTTCCCCACACACTGAATCCCCTCACACACACGGAAACCACTTCCCCGCACACTGAAACCCCTTCCCCGCACACTGAAACCCTTCCCCACACGCTGAAACCCCTTACCCCCAAGCTGAAACTCCTTCCACACACACTGAAACCTCTTCCACATGCAATGAAACCCCTTCCGCACACACTGAAACCCATCCCCAAACACTGAAACCCATCCCCTCAAACTGAAACCATTCCCCACACAATGAAACGCATCCCCACACACTGAAACCTCTTCCCCACACACTGAAACCCCTTATCCACACACTGAAACCTTTTCCCCACACACTGAAACCACTTCCCCACAGACTGAAACCCCATCCCCACACACTGCAACCTCTTCGCCACAGACTGAAACCCTTCCCCACACACTGAAACCCATCCCCACACACTGAAACCCCTTCGACACACACTGAAACCCATCCACACACACTGAAACCTCTTCCCCACACACTGAAACCCATCCCCACACACTGAAATCCTTCCCCACACACTGAAACCTCTTCCCACACACTGAAACCTCTTCGCCACAGACTGAAACCCTTCCCCACACACTGAAACCCATCCCCACACACTGAAACCCCTTCCCCACACACTGAAACCCCTTCCCCACTCACTGAAACCCATCACCACACACTGAAAAAACTTCCCCACACACTGAAACCCATCCCCACACACTGAAACCCTTCCCCACACACTGAAAACTCTTCCCACACACTGTAACCTCTTCCCGACTCACTGAAACCTCTTCCCCACAGACTGAAACCCCTTCACTGCACACTGACACCTTTTCCCCACACACTGAAACCCCTTCCCCACACACTGAAACCCCTTCCCCACACACTGAAACCCCTTCCCCAAAGACTGAAACCCCTTAACCTCACACTGAAACCCAACCCCACACACTGAAACCCCTTCCCCACACACTGAAACCTCTTCCCCACACACTGAAACCCCTTCCCCACGCACTGAAACCCCTTTCCCACACTCTGAATCCCGGTCCCCAAACACTGAAACCCATCCCCACACACTGAAACCTCTTCTCCACACAGTGAAACCCCTTCTCCACACGCTGAAACCCCTTCCCAACACGCTGAAACCCCTTCCACACACACTGAAACCCGTCCCGACACACTGAAACCCCTTCCCCACAGACTGAAATCCCTTAACCACACACTGAAATCCCTTCCCCACACACTGAAACCCATCCCCACACACTGATATCTCTTCCCCACACACTGAAAGCTCTTCCACTCAGACTGAAACCCATCCCCACACACTGAAACCCCTTCCGCACACACGGAAACCCCATGCCCACGCACTGAAACCTCTTCCACACATACTGAAACCTCTTCCCCAAAAACTGAAACCTGTTCCCCACAGACAGAAACCTCTTCCCCACACACTGAAACTCCTTCCCCACGCACTGAAACCTCTTCCACACACACTGAAACCTCTTCCCCACAAACTGAAACCTCTTCCCCACACGCTGAAACTACTTCCACAAGCACTGAAACCCATCCCCACACAGTGAAACCCCTTCCTCACACACTGAAACGTCTTCCACAGAAACTGAAACCCCTTCCCCACGCACTGAAACCCCTTCCCCACACAATGAAACCTCTTCCCCACACACTGAAACCCCTTCCCCACCCACTGAAACCCCTTTCCCACACTCTGAAACCCGTTCCCCAAACACTGAAACCCATCCCCACACACTGAAACCTCTTCCCCACACAGTGAAACCCCTTCCCCACAAGCTGAAACCCCTTCCCAACACGCTGTAACCCCTTCCCCGCACACTGAAACTCCTTCCCCACGCACTGAAACCTCTTCCACACACACTGAAACCTCTTCCCCACACACTGAAACCTCTTCCCCACACACTGAATCGTCTTCCACACGCACTGAAACCCATCCCCACACACTGAAATCCCTTCCACACACACTGAAACGTCTTCCACACAAACTGTAACCCCTTCCCCACGCACTGAAACCCATTCCACACACACTGTTACCCCTTCCCCGCACATTGAAACCCCTTCCCCACACACTGAATCCACTCACACACACGGAAACCACTTCCCCGCACACTGAAACCCCTTCCCCGCACACTGAAACCCTTCCCCACACGCTGAAACCCCTTACCCCCAAGCTGAAACTCCTTCCACACACACTGAAACCTCTTCCACATGCAATGAAACCCCTTCCGCACACACTGAAACCCATCCCCAAACACTGAAACCCATCCCCTCACACTGAAACCATTCCCCACACAATGAAACGCATCCCCACACACTGAAACCTCTTCCCCACACACTGAAACGCCTTATCCACACACTGAAACCTTTTCCCCACACACTGAAACCACTTCCCCACAGACTGAAACCCCTTCCCCACACTCTGCAACCTCTTCGCCACACACTGAAACCCTTCCCCACACACTGAAACCCATCCCCACACACTGAAACCCCTTCCCCACACACTGACACCCATCCCCACACACTGAAACCTCTTCCCCACACACTGAAACCCATCCCCACACACTGAAATCCTTCCCCACACACTGAAACCTCTTCCCACACACTGAAACCTCTTCGCCACAGACTGAAACCCTTCCCCAAACACTGAAACACATCCCCACGCACTGAAACCCCTTCCCCACACACTGAAACCCCTTCCCCACTCACTGAAACCCATCACCACACACTGAAAAAACTTCCCCACACACTGAAACCCATCCCCACACACTGAAACCCCTCCCCACACACTGAAAACACTTCCCACACACTGAAACCTCTTCCCGACACACTGAAACCTCTTCCCCACACACTGAAACCCCTTCACTGCACACTGACACCTTTTCCCCACACACTGAAACCCCTTCCCCACACACTGAAACCCCTTGCCCACACACTGAAACCCCTTCCCCAAAGACTGAAAACCCTTAACCTCACACTGAAACCCAACCCCACACACTGAAACCCCATCCCCACACACTGAAACCTCTTCCCCACACACTGAAACCCGTTCCCCACACACTGAAACCCCTTCCCCACACACTGAAACCCCTTCCCCACACACTGAAACCCCTTCCCCAAAGACTGAAACCGCTTAACCTCACACTGAAACCCAACCCCACACACTGAAACCCCTTCCCCACACACTGAAACCTCTTCCCCACACACTGAAACCCGTTCCCCAAACACTGAAACCCATCCCCACACACTGAAACCTCTTCTCCACGCAGTGAAACCCCTTCTCCACACGCTGAAACCCCTTCCCAACACGCTGAAACCCCTTCCACACACACTGAAACCCGTCCCCACACACTGAAACCCCTTCCCCACAGACTGAAATCCCTTAACCACACACTGAAACCCCTTCCCGACACACTGTAACCCATCCCCACACACTGATTCCTCTTCCCCACACACTGAAAGCTCTTCCACTCAGACTGAAACCCATCCCCACACACTGAAACCCCTTCCCCACACACTGAAACCCCATCGCCACGCACTGAAACCTCTTCCACACATACTGAAACCTCTTCCCCAAAAACTGAAACCTGTTCCCCACAGACTGAAACCTCTTCCCCACACACTGAAACTCCTTCCCCACGTACTGAAACCTCTTCCACACACACTGAAACCTCTTCCCCACACACTGAAACCTCTTCCCCACACGCTGAAACTACTTCCACAAGCACTGAAACCCATCCCCACACAGGGAAACCCCTTCCTCACACACTGAAACGTCTTCCACACAAACTGTACCTCCTTCCCCACGCACTGAAACTTCTTCCACACACACTGTTACCCCTTCCCCGCTCATTGAAACCCCATCCCCACACACTGAATCCCCTCACACACACGGAAACCCCTTCCCCGCACACTGAAACCCCTTCCCCGCGCACTGAAACCCTTCCCCAATACGCTGAAACCCCTCACACACACGCTGAAACTCCTTCCACACACACTGAAACCTCTTCCCCACACACGGAAACCACATCCCCACAGACAGAAACCCCTTCCCCACACTCTGAAACCTCTTCCCCACACATTGAAACCTCTTCCCCACACACTGAAACCACTTCCCCACGCTCTGAAACCCCTTCCCCACACACTTAAAACATCCTCCCCACACACTTAAAACATCTTCCCCACACACTTAAACCTCTTCCCCATACACTAAAACCCCTTCCCCACACACTGAAACCCATCCCCACACCCTAAACCCCCTTCCCCACACACTGAAACCCATCCCCACACACTGCAACCCTTCCCCACACACTGTAACCCCTTCCCCGCACACTGAAACCCCTTCCACACACACTGAAACCTCTGCCCCACACACTGAAACCCCTTCCCCACACACTGAAACCTCTTCCCCAAACACTGAAACCCCTTCCCCACAGACTGAAACCCCTTAACCTCACACTGAAACCCATCCCCACACACTGAAACCCCTTCCGCACACACTGAAACCTCTTCCCCACACACTGAAACCCCATCCCCACACACTGAAACCCCTTTCCCACCCTCTGAAAACCGTTCCCCAAACACTGAAACCCATCCCCACACACTGAAACCTCTTCCTCACACAGTGAAACCCCTTCCCCAAACGCTGAAAAACCTTCCCAACACGCTGAAACCCCTTCCACACACACTGAAACCCTTCCCCGCACACTGAAACCCCTTCCCCACAGACTGAAACCCCTTAACCACACACTGAAACCCCTTCCCCACACACTGAAACCCATCCCCAGACACTGAAACCCCTTGCCCACACACTGAAACCCATCCCCACACAGTGAAACCCTTCCCCACACACTGTAACCCCTTCCCCGCACACTGAATCTCCTTCCCCACGCACTGAAACCTCTTCCACACACACTGAAACCTCTTCCCCACACACTGAAACCTCTTCCCCACACGCTGAATCGTCTTCCACACGCACTGAAACCCATCCCCACACACTGAAACCCCTTCCACACACACTGAAACGTCTTCCACACAAACTGAAACCCCTTCCCCACGCACTGAAACCCCTTCCACAAACTCTGTTACCCCTTCCCCGCACATTGAAACCCCTTCCCCACACACTGAATCCCCTCACACACACGGAAACCACTTCCCCGCACACTGAAACCCCTTCTCCGCACACTGAAACCCTTCCCCACACGCTGAAACCCCTTACCCCCAAGCTGAAACTCCTTCCACACACACTGAAACCTCTTCCACATGCAATGAAACCCCTTCCGCACACACTGAAACCCATCCCCAAACGCTGAAACCCATCCCCTCACACTGAAACCATTCCCCACACAATGAAACGCATCCCCACACAATGAAACCTCTTCCCCAAACACTGAAACCCCTTATCCACACACTGAAACCTTTTCCCCACACACTGAAACCACTTCCCCACAGACTGAAACCCCTTCCCCACACTCTGCAACCTCTTCGCCACAGACTGAAACCCTTCCCCACACACTGAAACCCATCCCCACACACTGAAATCCTTCCCCACACACTGAAACCTCTTCCCACACACTGAAACCTCTTCGCCACAGACTGAAACCCTTCCCCACACACTGAAACCCATCCCCACACACTGAAACCCCTTCCCCACACACTGAAACCCCTTCCCCACTCACTGAAACCCATCACCACACACTGAAAAAACTTCCCCACACACTGAAACCCATCCCCACACACTGAAACCCTTCCCCACACACTGGAAACTCTTCCCACACACTGAAACCTCTTCCCAACACACTGAAACCTCTTCCCCACACACTGAAACCCCTTCACTGCACACTGACCCCTTTTCCCCACACACTGAAACCCCTTCCCCACACACTGAAACCCCTTCCACACACACTGAAACCCCTTCCCCAAAGACTGAAACCCCTTAACCTCACACTGAAACCCTACCCCACACACTGAAACCCCTTCCCCACACACTGAAACCTCTTCCCCACACACTGAAACCCCTTCCCCACACACTGAAACCCCTTTCCCACACTCTGAAACCCGTTCCCCAAACACTGAAACCCATCCCCACACACTGAAACCTCTTCTCCACACAGTGAAACCCCTTCTCCACACGCTGAAACCCCTTCCCAACACGCTGAAACCCCTTCCACACACACTGAAACCCGTCCCAAACACTGAAAACCCTTCCCCACAGACTGAAATCCCTTAACCACATACTGAAACCCCTTCCCCATACACTGAAACCCATCCCCACACACTGATACCTCTTCCCCACACACTGAAAGCTCTTCCACTGAGAATGAAACCCATCCCCACACACTGAAACCCCTTCCCCACACACTGAAACCCCATCCCCACGCACTGAAACCTCTTCCACACATACTGAAACCTCTTCCCCAAAAACTGAAACCTGTTCCCCACAGACTGAAACCTCTTCCCCACACACTGAAACTCCTTCCCCACGCAATGAAACCTCTTCCACACACACTGAAACCTCTTCCCCACACACTGAAACAACATCCCCACAGACAGAAACCCCTTCCACACACACTGTTACCCCTTCCCCGCTCATTGAAACCCCTTCCCCACACACTGAATCCCCTCACACACACGGAAACCCCTTCCCCGCACACTGAAACCCCTTCCCCGCGCACTGAAACCCTTCCCCACACGCTGAAACCCCTCACCCACACGCTGAAACTCCTTCCACACACACTGAAACCTCTTCCCCACACACTGAAACCACATCCCCACAGACAGAAACCCCTTCCCCACACTCTGAAACCTCTTCCCCACACATTGAAACCTCTTCCCCACACACTGAAACCACTTCCCCACGCTCTGAAACCCCTTCACCACACACTTAAAACATCCTCCCCACACACTTAAAACATCTTCCCCAGACTCTTAAACCTCTTCCCCATACACTGAAACCCCTTCCCCAAACACTGAAACCCATCCCCACACCCTGAAACCCCTTCCCCACACACTGAAACCCATCCCCACACACTGCAACCCTTCCCCACACACTGCAACCCCTTCCCCGCACACAGAAACCCCTTCCCCACACACTGAAACCGCTTCCAAACTCTCTGAATTCCCTTCCCCACACGCTGAAACCTCTTCCCCACACACTGAAAGCTCTTCCACTCAGACTAAACCCATCCCCACACACTGAAACCCCTTCCCCACACACTGAAACCTGTTCCCCACAGACTGAAACCTCTTCCCCACACACAGAAACTCCTTCCCCACGCACTGAAACCTCTTCCACACACACTGAAACCTCTTCCCCCCACACTGAAACCTCTTCCCCAAAAACTGAAACCTCTTCCCCACACGCTGAAACTACTTCTACACGCACTGAAACCCATCCCCACACACTGAAACCCCTGCCACACACACTGAAACCTCTTCCACACAAACTGAAACCCCTTCCCCACGCACTGAAACCCCTTCCACACACACTGTTACCCCTTCCCCGCACTTGAAACCCCTTCCCCACACACTGAATCCCCTCACACACACGGAAACCCCTTCCCCGCACACTGAAATCCCTTCCCCGCACACTGAAACCCTTCCCCACACGCTGAAACCCCTTACCCACACGCTGAAACCCCTTCCCCACACACTGAAACCTCTTCCACATGCACTGAAACCCCTTCCGCACACACTGAAACCCATCCCCAAACACTGAAAACCATCCCCTCACACTGAAACCATTCCCCACACAATGAAACGCATCCCCACACACTGAAACCTCTTCCCCACACACTGAAACCCCTTAACCACACTCTGCAACCTCTTCGCTACAGACTGAAACCCTTCCCCACACACTCAAACCCATCCCCACACACTGAAACCCCTTCCCCACACACTGAAACCCATCGCCACACACTGAAACCTCTTCCCCACACACTGAAATCCTTCCCCACACACTGAAACCACTTCCCCACAGACTGAAACCACCTCCCCCACACTCTTCAACCTCTTCGCTACAGACTGAAACCCTTCCCCACACACTGAAACCCATCCCCACACACTGAAACCCCTTCCCCACACACTGAAACCCATCGCCACACACTGAAACCTCTTCCCCACACACTGAAATCCTTCCCCACACACTGAAATCTCTTCCCACACACTGAGACCTCTTCCCACACACTGAAACCTCTTCCCAACACTCTGAAACATCTTCCCCACACACTGAAACCCCTTCACCGCTCACTGAAACCTCTTCCCCACACACTGAAACCCCATCCCCATACACTGAAACCTCTTCCCCAAACACTGAAACCCCTTCTCCACAGACTGAAACCCCTCAACCTCACACTGAAACCCATCCCCACACACTGAAACCCCTTCCCCACACACTGAAACCTCTCCCCACACACTGAAACCCCTTCCCCACACACTGAAACCCCTTTCCCACACTCTGAAACCCCTTCCCAAAAACTGAAACCCATCCCCACACACTGAAACCTCTTCCCCGCACAGTGAAACCCCTTCCCCACACGCTGAAACCCCTTCCCAACACGCTGAAACCCCTTCCATACACACTGAAACTTTCGCCGCACACTGAAACCCCTTCCCCACAGACTGAAACCCCTTAACCACACACTGAAACCCCTTCCCAACACACTGACACCCATCCCCACACACTGAAACACCTTGCCCACACACTGAAACACATCCACACACACTGAAACCCCTTCCCCGCACACTGAAACACCTTCCCCACAAACTGACACCCTTCCACACACACTGAAATCCCTTCCCCACACGCTTAAACCCCTTCCACACACACTGAAACCCATCCCCACACACTGAAACCCCTTCCCCACACACTGAAACCCCATCCCCACGCACTGAAACCTCTTCCACACATACTGAAACCTCTTCCCCAAAAACTGAAACCTGTTCCCCACAGACTGAAACCTCTTCCCCACACACTGAAACTCCTTCCCCCACGCACTGAAACCTCTTCCACACACACTGAAACCCCTTCCTCGCACACTGAATCCTCTTCCCCACACACTGAATCCCCTTGACCACACACTGAACCCCTTCCCCACACACTGAAACCTCTTCCCCACACACTGAAACCACATCCCCACAGACAGAAACCCCTTCCCCACACTCAGAAACCCCTTCCCCACACACTGAAAACATCTTCCCCACACTCTTAAAACTCTTCCCCACACACTGAAACCCCTTCCCCACACACTGAAACCCATCCCCACACACTGAAACCCCTTCCCCACACAGTGAAACCCATCCCCACACACTGAAACCCTTCCCCACACACTGTAACCCCTTCCCCGTACACTGAAACCCCTTCCCCACACACTGAAACCGCTTCCACACACACTGAAATCCCTTCCCCAAACACTGAAACCCATCCCCAAACAATGAAACCTCTTCCCCACACAGTGAAACCCCTTCCCCACACGCTGAAACCCCTTCCCAACACGCTGAAAGCCCTTCCACGCACACTGAAAACCTTCCCCGCACACTGAAACCCCTTCCCCACAGACTGAAACCCCTTAACAACACACTGAAACCCCTTTCCCACACACTGAAACCCATCCCCACACGCTGAAACCCCTTGCCCACACACTGAAACACATCCCCACACACTGAAACACTTCCCCACACACTGTAACCCCTTCCCCGCACACTGAAACCCCTTCCCCACAAACGGAAACCACTTCCACACACACTGAAATCCCTTCCCCGCGCACTGAAACACCTTCCCCGCACACTGACACCCTTCCACACACGCTGAAACCCCTTCCCCACACGCTGAAAGCCCTTCCACACACACTGAAACCTCTTCCCCACACACTGAAACCTCTTCCCCACACACTGAAACCCCATCCCCACGCACTGAAACCTCTTCCACACATACTGCAACCTCTTCCCCAAAAACTGAAACCTGTTCCCCACAGACTGGAACCTCTTCCCCACACACTCAAACTCCTACCCCACGCACTGAAACGCCTTCCACGCACACTGAAACCTCTTCCCCACACACTGAATCCCCTTCACCACACACTGAAACCACTTCCCCACACACTGAAACCTCTTCCCCACACACTGAAACCACATCCCCACAGACAGAAACCCCTTCCCCACACTCTGAAACCCCTTCCCCACACACTGAAAACATCTTCCCCACACTCTTAAAACTCTTCCCCACACACTGAAACCCCTTCCCCACACACTGAAACCCATTCCCACACACTGAAACCCCTTCCCCACACAGTGAAACACATCCCCACACACTGAAACCCTTCCCCACACACTGTAACCCCTTCCCCGTACACTGAAACCCTTCCCCACGCACTGAAACCGCTTCCACACACACTGAAATCCCTTCCCCGCACACTGAAACCCCTTCCTCGCACACTGAACCCCTTCCCCACACGCTGAAACCCCTTCCCCACACGCTGAAACCCCTTCCACACACACTGAAACCCATCCCCACACAATGAAACCCCTTCCACACACACTGAAACCCCTTGCCCACGCACTGAAACCTCTTCCACACATACTGAAACCTCTTCCCCAAAAACTGAAACCTGTTCCCCACAGCATGAAACCTCTTCCGCACACACTGAAAGCTCTTCCCCACAGACTGAAACCCTTCCCCACACACTGAAACCTCTTCCCCACACACTGAAACTCCTTCCCGACGCATTGAAACCTCTTCCACACAGACTGAAACATCTTCCCACACACTGAAACCTGTTCCCCACACGCTGAAAGCCCTACCACACACACTGAAACATCTTCCACACACACTGAAACCCCTTCCCCACGCACTGAGACCCCTTCCACACACACTGTTACCCCTTCCCCACACACTGAAATCCTTCCCCACACACTAAAACCTCTTCCCACACACTGAAACCTCTTCGCAACAGACTGAAAACCTTCCCCACACACTGAAGCCTCTTCCTCACACACTGAAACCTCTTCCCCACACACTGAAACCCCTTCCCCGCACACTGAAACCTCTTCCCCACACAGTGAATTCCCTTCACCACACACTGAAACCACTTCCTCACAAACTGAAACCTCTTCCCCACAGACTGAAACCACTTCCCCACAGACTGAAACCCCTTCCCCACACTCTGAAACCTCTTCCCCACACACTGAAACCTCTTCCCCACACACTGAAACCACTTCCCCACAAACTGAATCCCCTTCCCCACACACTGAAACCTCTTCCCCACACACTGAACCCCCTTGCCCACAGACTGAAACCCCTTAACCACTCACTGAAACCCATCCCCACACACTGAAATCTCTTCCACACACACTGAAACCCCTTCCCCACAGACTGAAACCCTTTCCCCACACACTGAAATCCATCCCCACACAATGAAACCTCTTCCCCACACACTGAATCCCCTTCCCCACACAGTGAAACCCATCCCCACACACTGAAACCCATCTCCACACCCTGAAACCCCTTCCCCACACACTGAAACCCATCCCCACACACAGCGACCCTTCCCCACACACTGCAACCCCTTCCCCGCACACAGAAACCCCTTCCCCACACACTGAAACCGCTTCGACACACACTGAAATCCCTTCCCCGCACACTGAAACCACTTCCCCGCACACTGAAACCCTTCCCCACACGCTGAATCCTCTTCCCCACACACTGAAAGCTCTTCCACTCAGACTGAAACCCAACCCCACACACTGAAACCCCTTCCCCACACACTGCAACCCCATCCCCACGCACTGAAACCTCTTCCACACATACTGAAACCTCTTCCCCAAAAACTGAAACCTGTTCCCCACAGACTGAACCCTCTTCCCCACACACTGAAACTCCTTCCCCACGCACTGAAACCTCTTCCACACACACTGAAACCTCTTCCCCACACACTGTAACCTCTTCCCCACACAATGAAACCTCTTCCCCGCACACTGAAACCTCTTCCCCACACGCTGAAACTACTTCCACAAGCACTGAAACCCATCCCCACACACTGAAACCCCTTCCACAAACACTGAAACCTCTTCCACACAAACTGAAACCCCTTCCCCACGCACTGAAACACCTTCCACGCACACTGTTACCCCTTCCCCGCACATTGAAACCCCTTCCCCACACACTGAATCCCCTCACACACACGGAAACCCCTTCCCCGCACCCTGAAACCCCTTCCCCGCACACTGAAACCCTTCCCCACACGCTGAAACCCCTTACCCCCACGCTGAAACTCCTTCTGCACACACTGAAACCCATCCCCAAATACTGAAACCTCTTGCCACACACTGAAACCATTCCCCACACAATGAAACGCATCCCCACACACTGAAACCTCTTCCCCACATACTGAAACCCCTTATCCACATACTGAAACCTTTTCCCCACACACTGAAACCACTTCCCCACAGACTGAAACCCCTTCCCCACACTCTGCAACCTCTTCGCCACAGACTGAAACCCTTCCCCACACACTGAAACCCATCCCCACACACTGAAACCCCTTCCCCACACACTGAAACCTTTCCCCACACACTGAAATCCTTCCCCACACACTGAAACCTCTTCCCACACACTGAAACCTCTTCCTCGCACACTGAAACCCCTTCCACACACACTGAAACCCATCCCCACACACTGAAACCCCTTCCACACACACTGAAACCCCTTGCCCACGCACTGAAACCTCTTCCACACATACTGAAACCTCTTCCCCAAAAACTGAAACCTGTTCCCCACAGCATGAAACCTCTTCCGCACACACTGAAAGCTCTTCCCCACAGACTGAAACCCTTCCCCACACACTGAAACCTCTTCCCCACACACTGAAACTCCTTCCCGACGCATTGAAACCTCTTCCACACAGACTGAAACATCTTCCCACACACTAAAACCTGTTCCCCACACGCTGAAAGCCCTACCACACACACTGAAACATCTTCCACACACACTGAAACCCCTTCCCCACGCACTGAGACCCCTTCCACACACACTGTTACCCCTTCCCCACACACTGAAATCCTTCCCCACACACTAAAACCTCTTCCCACACACTGAAACCTCTTCGCAACAGACTGAAAACCTTCCCCACACACTGAAGCCTCTTCCTCACACACTGAAACCTCTTCCCCACACACTGAAACCCCTTCCCCGCACACTGAAACCTCTTCCCCACACAGTGAATTCCCTTCACCACACACTGAAACCACTTCCTCACAAACTGAAACCTCTTCCCCACAGACTGAAACCACTTCCCCACAGACTGAAACCCCTTCCCCACACTCTGAAACATCTTCCCCACACACTGAAACCTCTTCCACACACACTGAAACCACTTCCCCACAAACTGAATCCCCTTCCCCACACATTGAAACCTCTTCCCCACACACTGAACCCCCTTGCCCACAGACTGAAACCCCTTAACCACTCACTGAAACCCATCCCCACACACTGAAATCTCTTCCACACACACTGAAACCCCTTCCCCACAGACTGAAACCCTTTCCCCACACACTGAAATCCATCCCCACACAATGAAACCTCTTCCCCACACACTGAATCCCCTTCCCCACACAGTGAAACCCATCCCCACACACTGAAACCCATCTCCACACCCTGAAACCCCTTCCCCACACACTGAAACCCATCCCCACACACAGCGACCCTTCCCCACACACTGCAACCCCTTCCCCGCACACAGAAACCCCTTCCCCACACACTGAAACCGCTTCGACACACACTGAAATCCCTTCCCCGCACACTGAAACCACTTCCCCGCACACTGAAACCCTTCCCCACACGCTGAATCCTCTTCCCCACACACTGAAAGCTCTTCCACTCAGACTGAAACCCAACCCCACACACTGAAACCCCTTCCCCACACACTGCAACCCCATCCCCACGCACTGAAACCTCTTTCACACATACTGAAACCTCTTCCCCAAAAACTGAAACCTGTTCCCCACAGACTGAAACCTCTTCCCCACACACTGAAACTCCTTCCCCACGCACTGAAACCTCTTCCACACACACTGAAACCTCTTCCCCACACACTGTAACCTCTTCCCCACACAATGAAACCTCTTCCCCGCACACTGAAACCTCTTCCCCACACGCTGAAACTACTTCCACAAGCACTGAAACCCATCCCCACACACTGAAACCCCTTCCACAAACACTGAAACCTCTTCCACACAAACTGAAACCCCTTCCCCACGCACTGAAACACCTTCCACGCACACTGTTACCCCTTCCCCGCACATTGAAACCCCTTCCCCACACACTGAATCCCCTCACACACACGGAAACCCCTTCCCCGCACCCTGAAACCCCTTCCCCGCACACTGAAACCCTTCCCCACACGCTGAAACCCCTTACCCCCACGCTGAAACTCCTTCTGCACACACTGAAACCCATCCCCAAATACTGAAACCTCTTGCCACACACTGAAACCCCTTATCCACATACTGAAACCTTTTCCCCACACACTGAAACAACTTCCCCACAGACTGAAACCCCTTCCCCACACTCTGCAACCTCTTCGCCACAGACTGAAACCCTTCCCCACACACTGAAACCCATCCCCACACACTGAAACCCCTTCCCCACACACTGAAACCTTTCCCCACACACTGAAATCCTTCCCCACACACTGAAACCTCTTCCCACACACTGAAACCTCTTCGCCACAGACTGAAACCCTTCCCCACACACTGAAACCCATCCCCACGCACTGAAACCCCTTCGCCACACACTGAAACCCCTTCCCCACTCACTGAAACCCATCCCCACACACTGAAAACAGTTCCCCACACACTGAAACCCATCCCCACACACGGAAACCCTTCCCCACACACTGAAAACTCTTCCCACACACTGAAACCTCTTCCCGACTCACTGAAACCTCTTCCCCACACACTGAAACCCCTTCCCAACATGCTGAAACCCCTTCCCCACACACTGAAACCTCTTCCCCACACACCGAAACCCCTTCCCCACACGCTGAAACCCCTTCCCAACATGCTGAAACCCCTTCCACACACACTGAAACCCGTCCCCACACACTGAAACCCCTTCCCCACAGACTGAAACCCCTTAACCACACACTGAAACCCCTTCCCCACACACTGAAACCCATCCCTTCACACTGAAACCTCTTCCCCACAAACTGAAAGCTCTTCCACTCAGACTGAAACCCATCCCCACACACTGAAACCCCTTCCCCACACACTGAAACCCCATCCCCACGCACTGAAACCTCTTCCACACATATTGAAACCTCTTCCCCAAAAACTGAAACCTGTTCCCCACAGACTGAAACCTCTTCCCCACACACTGAAACTGGGGGGAGGGGGAAGAGATGGAGAGCCGTTAATTCCCAGCCTCGTGTTTTCCCAGATAGATTACAACTGTTGGCCATCCCTCCCCTCCCCCCCACCTCTCTTACCCCCCCACCCCCACCCACCCTCCCTCCTCCCCGGCACCGGATTGAGAGGCTGGCGGCTGCTGATCTCTGCTTGTTCCAGGTCCCGTTTACCGGGTGGTGGCACCCCACCACCGCCTTTGTTCGGCGGAGAGTTTCATCTGTTGACTTTTTTTTATTAAAATAAAACTACCCAGTTTGTATTGAAACCTCTTCCACACACACTGAAACCTCTTCCCCACACACTGAAACCTCTTCCCCACACGCTGAAACTACTTCCACAAGCACTGAAACCCATCCCCACACACAGAAACCCCTTCCTCACACACTGAAACGTCTTCCACACAAACTGAAACCTCTTCCCCACGCACTGAAACCCCTTCCACACAAACTGTTACCCCTTCCCCGCTCATTGAAACCCCTTCCCCACACACTGAATCCCCTCACACACACGGATACCCCTCCCCGCACACTGAAACCCCTTCCCCGCGCACTGAAACCCTTCCCCACACGCTGAAACCCCTCACCCACACGCTGAAACTCCTTCCACACACACTGAAACCTCTTCCCCACACACTGAAACCACATCCCCACAGACAGATACCCCTTCCCCACACTCTGAAACCTCTTCCCCACACATTGAAACCTCTTCCCCACACACTGAAACCACTTCCCCACGCTCTGAAACCCCTTCCCCACACACTGAAACCCATTCCCCACACACTGAAACCCATCCCCACACCCTGAAACCCCTTCCCCGCACACTGAAACCCATCCCCACACACTGCAACCCTTCCCCACACACTGAAACCGCTTCCACACACACTGAAATCCCTTCCCCGCTCACTGAAACCACTTCCCCGCACACTGAAACCCTTCCCCACACGCTGAAACCTCTTCCCCACACATTGAAAGCTCTTCCACTCAGACTGAAACCCATCCCCACACACTGAAACCCCATCCCCACGCACTGAAACCTCTTCCACACATACTGAAACCTCTTCCCCAAAAACTGAAACCTGTTCCCCACAGACTGAAACCTCTTCCCCACACACTGAAACTCCTTCCCCACGAACTGAAACCTCTTCCACACACACTGAAACCTCTTCCACACACACTGAAACCTCTTCCCCACACACTGAAACCTCTTCCCCACACGCTGAAACGACTTCTACACGCACTGAAACCCATCCCCACACACTGAAACCCCTCCAACACACACTGAAACTTCTTCCACGCAAACTGAAACCCCTTCCCCACGCACTGAAACCCCTTCCACACACACTGTTACCCCTTTCCCGCACATTGAAACCCCTTCCCCACACACTGAATCCCCTCACACACACGGAAACCCATCCCCACACCCTGAAACCCCTTCCCCACACACTGAAACCCTTCCCCACACGCTGAAACCCCTTACCCACACACTGAAACTCCTTCCACACACACTGAAACCTCTTCCACATGCACTGAAACCCCTTCCGCACACACTGAAACCCATCCCCAAACACTAAAAACCATCCCCTCACACTGAAACCATTCCCCACACAATGAAACGCATCCCCACACACTGAAACCTCTTCCCCACACACTGAAACCCCTTAACCACGCACTGAAACCTTTTCCCCAGACACTGAAACCACTTCCCCACAGACTGAAACCCATTCCCCACGCTCTGCAACCTCTTCGCCACAGACTGAAACCCTTCCCCACACACTGAAACCCATCCCCACACACTGAAACCTGTTCCCCACACACTGAAACCCATCGCCACACACTGAAACCTCTTCCCCACACACTGAAACCCATCCCCACACACTGAAATCCTTCCCCACACAATGAAATCTCTTCCCCACACACTGAAACCCATCCCCACACACTGAAACCCCTTCCCCACACACTGAAACCCCTTCCCCACACACTGAAACCTCTTCCCCACACACTGAAACCCTTCCCCACACACTGAAACCTCTTCCCACACACTGAAACCTCTTCCCGACACACTGAAACCTCTTCCCCACACACTGAAACCCCTTCACCGCTCACTGAAACCTCTTCCCCACACTCTGAAACCCCTTCCCCACACACTAAAACCTCTTCCCCAAACACTGAAACCCCTTCCCCACAGACTGAAACCCCTTTACCTCACACAGAAACCCATCCCCACACACTGAAACCCCTTCCCCACAAACTGAAACCTCTTCCCCACACACTGAAACCACTTCCCCACACACTGAAACCCCTTTCCCACCCTCTGAAACCCTTTCCCCAAACACTGAAACCCATCCCCACACACTGAAACCTCTTCCCCACACAGTGAAACCCCTTCCCCACACGCTGAAACCCCTTCCCAACACGCTGAAACCCCTTCCACACACACTGAAACCCTTCCCCGCACACTGAAACCCCTTCCCCACAGACTGAAACCCCTTAACCACACACTGAAACCCCTTCCCCACACACTGAAACCCATCCCCACACACTGAAACCCCTTGCCCACACACTGAAACCCATCCCCACACACTGAAACCCTTCCCCACACACTGTAACCCCTTCCCCGCACACTGAAACCCCTTCCCCACACACTGAAACCGCTTCCGCACACACTGAAATCCCTTCCCCGCGCACTGAAACCCCTTCCCCGCACACTGAAACCCTTCCACACACGCTGAAACCCCTTCCCCACACGCTGAAACCCTTTCCACACACACTGAAACCCATCCCCACACAGTGAAACCCCTTCCCCATACATTGAAACCCCTTGGCCACGCACTGAAACCTCTTCCACACATACTGAAACCTCTTCCCCAAAAACTGAAACCTGTTCCCCACAGACTGAAACCTCTTCCCCACACACTGAAACTCCTTCCCCACGCACTGAAACCTCTTCCACACACACTGAAACCCCTTCCCCGCACACTGAAACATCTTCCCCACACAATGAATCTCCTTCACCACACACTGAAACCCATTCCCCACACACTGAAACCTCTTCCCCACACACTGAAACCACATCCCCACAGACAGAAACCCCTTCCCCACACTCTGAAACCCCTTCCCCACACACTGAAATCATCTTCCCCACACTCTTAAAACTCTTCCGAACACACTGAAACCCCTTCCCCACACACCGAAACCCATCCCCACACACTGAAACCCCTTCCCCACACAGTGATACCCATCCCCACACACTGAAACCCTTCCCCACACACTGCAACCCCTTCCCCGCACACTGAAACCCCTTCCCCACACACTGAAACCGCTTCCACACACACTGAAATCCCTTCCCCGCAAACTGAAACCCCTTCCCCGCACACTGAAACCCTTCCCCACACGCTGAAACCACTTCCCCACACGCTGAAACCCCTTCCACACACACTGAAACCCATCCCCACACACTGAAACCCCTTCCACACACACTGAAACCCCTTCCCCACGCACTGAAACCTCTTCCACATATACTGAAACCTCTTCCCCAAAAACTGAAACCTGTTCCCCACAGACTGAAACCTCTTCCGCACACACTGAAAGCTCTTCCCCACAGACTGAAACCCTTACCCACACACTGAACCCTCTTCCCCACACACTGAAACTCCTTCCCGACGCATTGAAACCTCTTCCACACACACTGAAACATCTTCCCACACACTGAAACCTGTTCCCCACACGCTGAAACTTCTTCCACAAGCACTGAAACCCATCCCCACACACTGAAAGCCCTTCCACACACACTGAAACATCTTCCACACACACTGAAACCCCTTCCCCACGCACTGAGACCCCTTCCACACACACTGTTACCCCTTCCCCACACACTGAAATCCTTCCCCACACACTGAAACCTCTTGTCACACACTGAAACCTCTTCGCAACAGACTGAAACCCTTCCCCACACACTGAAACCTCTTCCCCACACACTGAAACCTCTTCCCCACACACTGAAACCCCTTCCCCGCACACTGAAACCACTTCCCCACACACTGAATTCCCTTCACCACACACTGAAACCACTTCCCCACACACTGAAACCTCTTCCCCTCAGACTGAAACCACTTCCCCACAGACTGAAACCCCTTCCCCACACTCTGAAACCTCTTCCCCACACTCTGAAACCTCTTCCCCACACACTGAAACCTCTTCCCCACACACTGAAACCACTTCCCCACAAAAACTGAATCCCCTACCCACACACTGAAACCTCTTCCCCACACACTGAAACCCCTTGCCCACAGACTGAAACCCCTTAACCACTCACTGAAACCCATCCCCACACAATGAAATCTCTTCCACACACACTTAAACCCCTTCCCCACTGACTGAAACCCCTTCCCCACACACTGAAACCCATCCCCACACACTGAAACCTCTTCCCCACACACTGAAACCCCTTCCCCACACACTGAAACCCATCCCCACACACTGAAACCCATCCCCACACCCTGAAACCCCTTCCCCACACACTGAAACTCCTTCCCGACGCATTGAAACCTCTTCAACACACACTGAAACATCTTCCCACACACTGAAACCTGTTCCCCACACGCTGAAACTTCTTCCACAAGCACTGAAACCCATCCCCACACACTGAAAGCCCTTCCCCGCACACTGAAACCCCTTCCCCACACACTGAAACCGCTTCCGCACACACTGAAATCCCTTCCCCGCGCACTGAAACACCTTCCCCGCACACTGAAACCCTTCCACACACGCTGAAACCCCTTCCCCACACGCTGAAACCCTTTCCACACACACTGAAACCCATCCCCACACAGTGAAACCCCTTCCCCACACATTGAAACCCCTTGGCCACGCACTGAAACCTCTTCCACACATACTGAAACCTCTTCCCCAAAAACTGAAACCTGTTCCCCACAGACTGAAACCTCTTCCCCACGCACTGAAACTCCTTCCCCACGCACTGAAACCTCTTCCACACACACTGAAACCCCTTCCCCGCACACTGAAACAACTTCCCCACACAATGAATCCCCTTCACCACACACTGAAACCCATTCCCCACACACTAAAACCTCTTCCCCACACACTGTAACCACATCCCCACAGACAGAAACCCCTTCCCCACACTCTGAAACCCCTTCCCCACACACTGAAAACATCTTCCCCACACTCTTAAAACTCTTCCGAACACACTGAAACCCCTTCCCCACACACCGAAACCCTTCCCCACACACTGAAACCCCTTCCCCACACAGTGATACCCATCCCCACACACTGAAACCCTTCCCCACACACTGTAACCCCTTCCCGGCACACTGAAACCCCTTCCCCACACACTGAAACCGCTTCCACACACACTGAAATCCCTTCCCCGCACACTGAAACCCCTTCCCCGCACACTGAAACCCTTCCCCACAGGCTGAAACCACTTCCCCACACGCTGAAACCCCTTCCACACACACTGAAACCCATCCCCACACACTGAAACCCCTTCCACACACACTGAAACCCATTCCCCACGCACTGAAACCTCTTCCACATATACTGAAACCTCTTCCCCAAAAACTGAAACCTGTTCCCCACAGACTGAAACCTCTTCCGCACACACTGAAAGCTCTTCCCCACAGACTGAAACCCTTACCCACACACTGAAACCTCTTCCCCACACACTGAAACTCCTTCCCGACGCATTGAAACCTCTTCCACACACACTGAAACATCTTCCCACACACTGAAACCTGTTCCCCACACGCTGAAACTTCTTCCACAAGCACTGAAACCCATCCCCACACACTGAAAGCCCTTCCACACACACTGAAACATCTTCCACACACACTGAAACCCCTTCCCCACGCACTGAGACCCCTTCCACACACACTGTTACCCCTTCCCCATACACTGAAATCCTTCCCCACACACTGAAACCTCTTGCCACACACTGAAACCTCTTCGCAACAGACTGAAACCCTTCCCCACACACTGAAACCTCTTCCCCACACACTGAAACCTCTTCCCCAAACACTGAAACCCCTTCCCCGCACACTGAAACCACTTCCCCACACACTGAATTCCCTTCACCACACACTGAAACCACTTCCCCACACACTGAAACCTCTTCCCCACAGACTGAAACCACTTCTCCACAGACTGAAACCCCTTCCCCACACTCTGAAACCTCTTCCCCACACTCTGAAACCTCTTCCCCACACACTGAAACCTCTTCCCCACACACTGAAACCACTTCCCCACAAAAACTGAATCCCATCCCCACACAATGAAATCTCTTCCACAAACACTTAAACCCCTTCCCCACTGACTGAAACCCCTTCCCCACACACTGAAACCCATCCCCACACACTGAAACCTCTTCCCCACACACTGAAACCCCTTCCCCACTCACTGAAACCCATCCCCACACACTGAAACCCATCCCCACACCCTGAAACCCCTTCCCCACACACTGAAACCCATCTCCACACACTGCAACCCTTCCCCACACACTGTAACCCCTTCCCCGCACACTGAAACCCCTTCCCAACACACTGAAACCGCTTCCACACACACTGAAATCCCTTCCCCGCACACTGAAACCACTTCTCCGCACACTGAAACCCTTCCCCACACGCTGAAACCTCTTCCCCACACACTGAAAGCTCTTCCACTCAGACTGAAACCCACGCCCACACACTGAAACCCCTTCCCCACACACTGAAACCCCATCCCCACGCACTGAAACCTCTTCCACACATACTGAAACCTCTTCCCCAAAAACTGAAACCTGTTCCCCACAGACCGAAATCTCTTCCCCACACACTGAAACTCCTTCCCCACGCACTGAAACCTGTTCCACACACACTGAAACCTCTTCCCCACACACTGAAACCTCTTCCCCACACGCTGAAACTACTTCCACACGCACTGAAACCCATCCCCACACACTGAAACCCCTTCCACAGACACTGAAACCTCTTCCACACAAACTGAAACCCCTTCCCCGCACATTGAAACCCCTTCCGCACACACTGAATCCCCTCACACACACGGAAACCCCTTCCCCGCACACTGAAACCCCTTCCCCGCACATTTAACCCTTCCCCACGCGCTGAAACCCCTTACTCACACGCTGAAACTCCTTCCACACACACTGAAACCTCTTCCACATGCACTGAAACCCCTTCCGCACACACTGAAACCCATCCCCAAACACTGAAACCCATCCCCTCACACTGAAACCCCTTATCCACAAACTGAAACCTTTTCCCCACACACTGAAACCACTTCCCCACAGACTGAAACCCCTTCCCCACACTCTGCAACCTCTTCGCCACACACTGAAACCCATCCCCACACACTGAAATCCTTCCCCACACACTGAAACCTCTTCCCACACACTGAAACCTCTTCGCCACAGACTGAAACCCTTCCCCACACACTGAAACCCATCCCCACAAACTGAAACCCCTTCCCCACACACTGAAACCCCTTCCGCACTCACTGAAACCCATCCCCACACACTGAAACCACTTCCCCACACACTGAAACCCATCCCCACACGCTGAAACCCTTCCCCACACACTGAAACCTCTTCCCACACACTGAAACCTCTTCCCGACACACTGAAACCTCTTCCCCACACACTGAAACCCCTTCATCGCACACTGAAACCTCTTCCCCACACACTGAAACCTCTTCCCCACACACTGAAACCCCTTCCCCACACACTGAAAACCCTTTCCCACACTCTGAAACACGTTCCCCAAACACTGAAACACATCCCCACACACTGAAACCTCTTCCCCACACAGTGAAACCCCTTCCCCGCACACTGAAACCCCTTCCCCGCACACTGGACCCCTTCCCTACACGCTGAAACCAATTCCCAACACGCTGAAACCCCTTCCACAAATACTGAAACCTGTCCCCACACACTGAAACCCCTTCCCCACAGACTGAAACCCCTTAACCACACACTGAAACCCCTTCCCCACAGACTGAAACCCATCCCCACACAATGAAACCCCTTCCCCACTCATTGAAACCCATCCCCACACACTGAAACATTTCTCCCCACACACTGTAACCCCTTCGCCGCACACTGAAACCCCTTCCCCATACACTGAAACCGCTTCCGCACACACTGAAATCCCTTCCCTGCGCACTGAAACACCTTCCCCGCACACTGAATCCCTTGCACACACGCTGAAACCCCTTCCCCACACGCTGAAACCCCTTCCCCACACACTGAAACCCCTTCGCCACGCACTGAAACCTCTTCCACACATACTGAAACCTCTTCCCCAAAAACTGAAAGCTGTTCCCCACAGACTGAAACCTCTTCCTCACACACTGAAACTCCTTCCCCACGCACTGAAACCTCTTCCACACACACTGAAACCCCTTCCCCACACACTGAAACCTCTTCCCCACACACTGAAACCACGTCCCCACAGACACAAACCCCTTCCCCACACTCTGAAACCCCTTCCCCACACACTTAAAACATCTTCCCCACACTCTTAAACCTCTTCCCCACACACTGAAACCCCTTACCCACACACTGAAACCCATCTCCACACACTGAAACCCTTCCCCACACACTGTAACCCCTTCCCCGCACACTGAAACCCCTTCCACACACACTGAAACCGCTTCCACACACACTGAAATCCCTTCCCCGCACACTGAAACCCCTTCCCCGCACGCTGAAACCCTTCCCCACACGCTGAAACCCCTTCCCCACACGCTGAAACCCCTTCCACACACACTGAAACCCATCCCCACACACTGAAACCCCTTCCACACACACTGAAACCCCTTCCCCACGCACTGAAACCTCTTCCACACATACTGAAACCTCTTCCCCAAAAACTGAAACCTGTTCCCCACAGACTGAAACCACTTTCGCACACACTGAAAGCTCTTCCCCACAGACTGAAACCCTTCCCCACACACTGAAACCTCTTCCCCACACACTGAAACTCCTTCCCGACGCATTGAAACCTCTTCCACATACACTGAAACATTTTCCCACACACTGAAACCTGTTCCCCACACGCTGAAACTTCTTCCACACGCACTGAAACCCATCCCCACACACTGAAACCCCTTCCACACACACTGAAACATCTTCCACACACACTGAAACCCCTTCCCCACGCACTGAGACCCCTTCCACACACACTGAAATCCTTCCCCACACACTGAAACCTCTTCCCACACACTGAAACCTCTTCGCCACAGACTGAAACCCTTCCCCACACACTGAAACCTCTTCCCCACACACTGAAACCTCTTCCCCACACACTGAAACCCCTTCTCCGCACACTGAAACCTCTTCCCCACAAACTGAATTCCCTTCACCACACACTGAAACCACTTCCCCACACACTGAAACCTCTTCCCCACAGACTGAAACCACTTTCCCACAGACTGAAACCCCTTCCCCACACTCTGAAACCTCTTCCCCACACACTGAAGCCTCTTCCACACAGACTGAAACCTCTTCCCCACAAACAGAAACCTCTTCCCCACACACTGAAACCCCTTCACCGCACACTGAAACCTCTTCCCCACAAACTGAATTCCCTTCACCACACACTGAAACCACTTCCCCACACACTGAAACCTCTTCCCCACAGACTGAAACCACTTTCCCACAGACTGAAACCCCTTCCCCACACTCTGAAACCTCTTCCCCACACACTGAACCCTCTTCCACACAGACTGGAACCTCTTCCCCACACACTGAAACTCCTTCCCCACGCACTGAAACCTCTTCCACACACACTGAAACCCCTTCCCCGCACACTGAAACCTCTTCCCCACACACTGAATCCCCTTCAGCACACACTGAAACCCCTTCCCCACACACTGAAACCTCTTCCCCACACACTGAAACCACATCCCCACAGACAGAAACCCCTTCCCCACAATCTGAAACCCCTTCCCCACACACTTAAAACATCTTCCCCACACACTTAAACCTCTTCCCCACACACTGAAACCCCTTCCCCACTAACTGAAACCCATCCCCACACACTGAAACCCCTTCCGCACACACTGAAACCCCTTCCCCACACACTGAAACCTCTTCACCACGCACTGAAACCACTTCCCCACAAACTGAATCCCCTTCCCCACACACTGAAACCTCTTCCCCACACTCTGAAAACCCTTGCCCACAGACTGAAACCCCTTAACCACTCACTGAAACCCATCCCCACACACTGAAATCTCTTCCACACACACTGAAACCCCTTCCCCACAGACTGAAACCCCTTCCCCACACACTGAAACCCATCCACACACACTTGAACCTCTTCCCCACACACTGAAACACCTTCCCCACACTGAAACCCATCCCCACACCCTGAAACCCCTTCCCCACTCACTGAAACCCATCTCCACACAATGCAACCCTTCCCCACACACTGTAACCCCTTCCCCGCATACTGAAACCCCTTCCCCACACACTGAAACCGCTTCCACACACACTGAAATCCCTTCCCCGCACACTGAAACCACTTCCCCGTACACTGAAACCCTTCCACACACGCTGAAACCCCTTCCCCACACGCTGAAACCCCTTTCACACACACTGAAACCCATCCCCACACACTGAAACCCCTTCCCCACACACTGAAACCCCTTCGCCACGCACTGAAACCTCTTCCACACATACTGAAACCTCTTCCCCAGAAACTGAAACCTGTTCCCCACAGACTGAAACCTCTTCCCCACACACTGAAACTCCTTTCCCGCACACTAAAACCTCTTCCCCACACACTGAATCCTCTTCAGCGCATACTGAAACCCCTTCCCCACACGCTGAAACCTCTTCCCCACACACTGTAGCCACATGCCCACATACAGAAACCCCTTCCCCACACTCTGAAACCCCTTCCCCACACATATAAAACATCTTCCCCACACTCTTAAACCACTTCCCCACACACTGAAACCCCTTCCGCACAAACTGAAACACATCCCCACACACTGAAACCCCTTCCCACACACTGAAACCCATCCCCACACACTGAAGCCCTTCCCCACACACTCTAACCCCTTCCCCGCACACTGAAACCCCTTCCACACACACTGAAACCGCTTCCACACACACTGAAATCCCTTCCCCGCACACTGAAACCCCTTCCCCGCACACTGAAACCCTTCCCCGCACGCTGAAACCCGTTCCCCACACGCTGAAATCCCTTCCACACACACTGAAACCTATCCCCACACACTGAAACCCCATCCCCACACACTGAAACCCCTTCCCCACGCACTGAAACCTCTTCCACACATACTGAAACCCCTTCCCCAAAAACTGAAACCTGTTCCCCACAGACTGAAACCTCTTCCGCAAACACTGAAAGCTCTTCCCCACAGACTGAAACCCTTCCCCACACACTGAAACCTCTTCCACACACACTGAAACTCCTTCCCGACGCATTGAAACCTCTTCCACATACACTGAAACATTTTCCCACACACTGAAACCTGTTCCCCACACGCTGAAACTTCTTCCACACGCACACTGAAACCCATCCCCACACACTGAAACCCCTTCCACACACACTGAAACATCTTCCACACACACTGAAACCCCTTCCCCACGCACTGAGACCCCTTCCACACACACTGAAATCCTTCCCCACACACTGAAACCTCTTCCCACACACTGAAACCTCTTCACCACAGACTGAAACCCTTCCCCACACACTGAAACCTCTTCCCCACAGACTGAAACCCCTTAACCACACACTGAAACCCCTTCCCCACAGACTGAACCCCATCCCCACACAATGAAACCCCTTCCCCACACACTGAAACCCATCCCCACACACTGAAACCCTTCCCCACACACTGTAACCCCTTCGCCGCACACTGAAACCCCTTCCCCATACACTGAAACCGCTTCCGCACACACTAAAATCCCTTCCCCGCGCACTGAAACCCCTTCCCCGCACACTGAAACCCTTGCACACACGCTGAAACCCCTTCCCCACACGCTGAAACCCCTTCCCCACACACTGAAACCCCTTCGCCACGTACTGAAACCTCTTCCACACATACTGAAACCTCTTCCCCAAAAACTGAAAGCTGTTCCCCACAGACTGAAACCTCTTCCCCACACACTGAAACTCCTTCCCCACGCACTGAAACCTCTTCCACACACACTGAAACCCCTTCCCCACACACTGAAACCTCTTCCCCACACACTGAAACCACATCCCCACAGACACAAACCCCTTCCCCACACTCTGAAACCCCTTCCCCACACACTTAAAACATCTTCCCCACACTCTTAAACCTCTTCCCCACACACTGAAACCCCTTACCCACACACTGAAGCCCTTCCCCACACACTGTAACCCCTTCCCCGCACACTGAAACCCCTTCCACACACACTGAAACCGCTTCCACACACACTGAAATCCCTTCCCCGCAGACTGAAACCCCTTCCCCACACGCTGAAACCCCTTCCCCACACGCTGAAACCCCTTCCACACACACTGAAACCGATCCCCACACACTGAAACCCCTTCCACACACACTGAAACACCTTCCCCACACACTGAAACCCATCCACACACACTGAAACCTCTTCCCCACACACTGAAACCCATCCCCACACACTGAAACCCATCCCCACACCCTGAAACCCCTTCCCCACTCAATGAAACCCATCTCCACACACTGCAACCCTTCCCCACACACTGTAACCCCTTCCCCGCACACTGAAACCCCTTCCCCACACACTGAAACCGCTTCCACACACACTGAAATCCCTTCCCCGCACACTGAAAACACTTCCCCGCACACTGAAACCCTTCCACACACGCTGAAACCCCTTCCCCACACGCTGAAACCCCTTCCACACACAGTGAAACCCATCCCCACACACTGAAACCCCTTCCCCACACACTGAAACCCCTTCCCCACACACTGAAACCCCTTCGCCACGCACTGAAACCTCTTCCACACATACTGAAACATCTTCCACACACACTGAAACCCCTTCCCCACGCACTGAGACCCCTTCCACACACACTGAAACTCCTTCCCGACGCATTGAAACCTCTTCCACATACACTGAAACATTTTCCCACACACTGAAACCTGTTCCCCACACGCTGAAACTTCTTCCACACGCACACTTAAACCCATCCCCGCACACTGAAACCCATCCCCACACACTGAAACCCCTTCCACACTCACTGAAACATCTTCCACACACACTGAAACCCCTTCCCCACGCACTGAGACCCCTTCCACACACACTGAAATCCTTCCCCACACACTGAAACCTCTTCCCACACACTGAAACCTCTTCGCCACAGACTGAAACCCTTCCCCACACACTGAAACCTCTTCCCCACAGACTGAAACCCCTTAACCACATACTGAAACCCCTTCCCCACAGACTGAACCCCATCCCCACACAATGAAACCCCTTCCCCACACACTGAAACCCATCCCCACACACTGAAACCCTTCCCCACACACTGTAACCCCTTCGCCGCACACTGAAACCCCTTCCCCATACACTGAAACCGCTTCCGCACACACTGAAATCCCTTCCCCGCGCACTGAAACCCCTTCCCCGCACACTGAAACCCTTGCACACACGCTGAAACCCCTTCCCCACACGCTGAAACCCCTTCCCCACACACTGAAACCCCTTCGCCACGTACTGAAACCTCTTCCACACATACTGAAACCTCTTCCCCAAAAACTGAAAGCTGTTCCCCACAGACTGAAACCTCTTCCCCACACACTGAAACTCCTTCCCCACGCACTGAAACCTCTTCCACACACACTGAAACCCCTTCCCCACACACTGAAACCTCTTCCCCACACACTGAAACCACATCCCCACAGACACAAACCCCTTCCCCACACTCTGAAACCCCTTCCCCACACACTTAAAACATCTTCCCCACACTCTTAAACCTCTTCCCCACACACTGAAACCCCTTACCCACACACTGAAACCCATCCCCACACACTGAAACCCTTCCCCACACACTGTAACCCCTTCCCCGCACACTGAAACCCCTTCCACACACACTGAAACCGCTTCCACACACACTGAAATCCCTTCCCCACACGCTGAAACCCCTTCCCCACACGCTGAAACCCCTTCCACACACACTGAAACCGATCCCCACACACTGAAACCCCTTCCACACACACTGAAACCCCTTCCCCACACACTGAAACCCATCCACACACACTGAAACCTCTTCCCCACACACTGAAACCCATCCCCACACACTGAAACCCATCCCCACACCCTGAAACCCCTTCCCCACTCACTGAAACCCATCTCCACACACTGCAACCCTTCCCCACACACTGTAACCCCTTCCCCGCACACTGAAACCCCTTCCCCACACACTGAAACCGCTTCCACACACACTGAAATCCCTTCCCCGCACACTGAAAACACTTCCCCGCACACTGAAACCCTTCCACACACGCTGAAACCCCTTCCCCACACGCTGAAACCCCTTTCACACACACTGAAACCCATCCCCACACACTGAAACCCCTTCCCCACACACTGAAACCCCTTCCCCACACACTGAAACCCCTTCGCCACGCACTGAAACCTCTTCCACACATACTGAAACCTCTCCCCAAAAAATGAAACCTGTTCCCCACAGACTGAAACCTCTTCCCCACACACTGAAACTCCTTCCCCGCACACTAAAACCTCTTCCCCACACACTGAATCCCCTTCACCACACACTAAAACCCCTTCCCCACACGCTGAAACCTCTTCGCCACACACTAAAAACATCTTCCCCACACTCTTAAACCTCTTCCCCACACACTGAAACCCCTTCCCCACAAACTGAAACCCATCCCCACACACTGAAACCCCTTCCCCACACACTGAATCCCATCCCCACACACTGAAACCCTTCCCCACACACTGTAACCCCTTCCCCGCATACTGAAACCCCTTCCACACACACTGAAACCGCTTCCACACACACAGAAATCCCTTCCCCGCACACTGAAACCCCTTCCCCGCACACTGAAACCCTTCCCCGCACGCTGAAACCCCTTCCCCACACGCTGAAATCCCTTCCACACACACTGAAACCCATCCCCAGACACTGAAACCCCTTCCCCACACACAGAAACCCCTTCCCCACGCACTGAAACCTCTTCCACACATACTGAAACCCCTTCCCCAAAAACTGAAACCTGTTCCCCACAGACTGAAACCTCTTCCGCACACACTGAAAGCTCTTCCCCACAGACTAAAACCCTTCCCCACACACTGAAACCTCTTCCACACACACTGAAACTCCTTCCCGACGCATTGAAACCTCTTGCACATACACTGAAACATTTTCCCACACACTGAAACCTGTTCCCCACACGCTGAAACGTCTTCCACACGCACACTGAAACCCATCCCCACACACTGAAACCCCTTCCACACACACTGAAACATCTTCCACACACACTGAAACCCCTTCCCCACGCACTGAGACCCCTTCCACACACACTGAAATCCTTCCCCACACACTGAAACCTCTTCCCACACACTGAAACCTCTTCCCCACACACTGAAACATCTTCCCCACACACTGAAACCCCTTCCCCGCACACTGAAACCCCTTCCCCGCACACTGAAACTTCTTCCCCACACACTGATTCCCCTTCAGCACACACTGAAACCCCTTCCCCACACACTGAAACCGCTTCCCCACACACTGAATCCACATCCCCACAGACAGAAACCCCTTCCCCACGCTCTGAAACCCCTTCCCCACACACTTAAAACATCTTCCCCACACTCTTAAACCTCTTCCCCACACACTGAAACCCCTTCCGCACACACTGAAACCCCTTCCCCATACACTGAAACCTCTTCACCACGCACTGAAACCACTTCCCCACAAACTGAATCCCCTTCCCCACACACTGAAACCTCTTACCCACACACTGAAACCCCTTGCCCACAGACTGAAACCACTTAACCACTCACTGAAACCCATCCCCACACACTGCAATCTCTTCCACACACACTGAAACCCCTTCCCCACAGACTGAAACCCCTTCCCCACACACTGAAACCCATCCACACACACTGAAACCTCTTCCCCACACACTGAAACCCCTTCCCCACACACTGAAACCCATCCCCACACACTGAAACCCATCCCCACACCCTGAAACCTCTTCCCCACACACTGAAACCCATCTCCACACACTGCAACCCTTCCCCACACACTGTAACCCCTTCCCTGCACACTGAAACCCCTTCCCCACACACTGAAACCGCTTCCACACACACTGAAATCCCTTCCCCGCACACTGAAACCACTTCCCCGAACACTGAAACCCTTCCACACACGCTGAAACCCCTTCCCCACACGCTGAAACCCCTTCCACACACACTGAAACCCATCCCCACACACTGAAACCCCTTCCCCACACGCTGAAACCCCTTCGCCACGCACTGAAACCTATTCCACACATACTGAAACTCCTTCCCCACGCACTGAAACCTCTTCCCCACACACTGAAACCCCTTCCCCGCACACTGAAACCTCTTCCCCACAGACTGAAACCACTTTCCCACAGACTGAAACCCCTTCCCCACACTCTGAAACCTCTTCCCCACACACTGAAACCTCTTCCACACATAGTGAAACCTCTTCCCCAAAAACTGATACCTGTTCCCCACAGACTGAAACCTCTTCCCCACACACTGAACCTCCTTCCCCACGCACTGAAACCTCTTCCACACACACTGAAACCCCTTCCCCGCACACTGAAACCTCTTCCCCACACACTGATTCCCCTTCAGCACACACTGAAACCCCTTCCCCACACACTGAAACCTCTTCCCCACACACTGAATCCACATCCCCACAGACAGAAACCCCTTCCCCACGCTCTGAAACCCCTTCCCCACACACTTAAAACATCTTCCCCACACTCTTAAACCTCTTCCCCACACACTGAAACCCCTTCCGCACACACTGAAACCCCTTCCCCATACACTGAAACCTCTTCACCACGCACTGAAACCACTTCCTCACAAACTGAATCCCCTTCCCCACACACTGAAACCTCTTCCCCACACACTGAAACCCCTTGCCCACAGACTGAAACCCCTTTACCACTCACTGAAACCCATCCCCACAAACTGCAATCTCTTCCACACACACTGAAACCCCTTCCCCACAGACTGAAACCCCTTCCCCACACACTGAAACCCATCCACACACACTGAAACCTCTTCCCCACACACTGAAACCCCTTCCCCACACACTGAAACCCATCCCCACACACTGAAACCCATCCCCACACCCTGAAACCCCTTCTCCACACACTGAAACCCATCTCCACACACTGCAACCCTTCCCCACACACTGTAACCCCTTCCCTGCACACTGAAACCCCTTCCCCCACACTGAAACCGCTTCCACACACACTGAAATCACTTCCCCGCACACTGAAACCACTTCCCCGCACACTGAAACCCTTCCACACACGCTGAAACCCCTTCCCCACACGCTGAAACCCCTTCCACAAACACTGAAACCCATCCCCACACACTGAAACCCCTTCCCCACACACTGAAACCCCTTCGCCACGCACTGAAACCTCTTCCACACATACTGAAACTCCTTCCCCACGCACTGAAACCTCTTCCACACACACTGAAACCCCTTCCCCGCACACTGAAACCTCTTCCCCACACACTGAATCCCCTTCAGCACACACTGAAACCCCTTCCACACACACTGAAACCCATCCCCACACACTGAAACCCCTTCCCCACACACTGAAACCCCTTCCCCACGCACTGAAACCTCTTCCACACATACTGAAAACCCTTCCCCAAAAACTGAAACCTGTTCCCCACAGACTGAAATCTCTTCCGCACACACTGAAAGCTCTTCCCCACAGACTGAAACCCTTCCCCACACACTGAAACCTCTTCCCCACACACTGAAGCTCCTTCCCGACGCATTGAAACCTCTTCCACATACACTGAAACATTTTCCCACGCACTGAAACCTGTTCCCCACACGCTGAAACTTCTTCCACACGCACTGAAACCCATCCCCACACACTGAAACCCCTTCCACACACACTGAAACATCTTCCACAAACGCTGAAACCCCTTCCCCACGCACTGAGACCCCTTCCACACACACTGAAATCCTTCCCCACACAATGAAACCTCTTCCCACACACTGAAACCTCTTCGCCACAGACTGAAACCCTTCCCCACACACTGAAACCTCTTCCCCACACACTGAAACCTCTTCCCCACACACTGAAACCCCTTCCCCGCACACTGAAACCTCTTCCCCACAAACTGAATTCCCTTCACCACACACTGAAACCACTTCCCCACACACTGAAACCTCTTCCCCACAGACTGAAACCACTTCCCCACAGACTTAAACCCCTACCCCACACTCTGAAACCTCTTCCCCACACACTGAAACCACTTCCCCTCAAACTGAATCCACTTCCCCACACACTGAAACCTCTTGCCCACACACTGAAACCCCTTGCCCACAGTCTGAAACCCCTTAACCACTCACTGAAACCCATCCCCACACACTGAAATCTCTTCCACTCACACTGAAACCCCTTCCCCACAGACTGAAACCCCTTCCCCACACACTGAAACCCATCCACACACACTGAAACCTCTTCCCCACACACTGAAACCCCTTCCCCACACACTGAAACCCATCCCCACACACTGAAAACCATCCACACACACTGCAACCCTTCCCCACACACTGTAACCCCTTCCCCGCACACTGAAAGCCCTTCCCCGCACACTGAAACCCTTCCCCACACGCTGAAACCCCTTCCCCACACGCTGAAACCCCTTCCACAAACACTGAAACCCCTTCCCCACGCACTGAGACCCCTTCCACACACACTGAAATCCTTCCCCACACACTGAAACCTCTTCCCGCACACTGAAACCTCTTCGCCACACACTGAAACCCTTCCCCACACACTGAGAACTCTTCCCCACACACTGAAACCTCTTCCCCACAAACTGAATTCCCTTCACCTCACACTGGAACCACTTCCCCACACACTGAAACCTCTTCCCCACAGACTGAAACCACTTCCCCACAGACTGAAACCCCTACCCCACACTCTGAAACCTCTTCCCCACACACTGAAATCTCTTCCCCACGCACTGAAGCCACTTCCCCTCAAACTGAATCCACTTCCCCACACACTGAAACCTCTTCCCCACACACTGAAACCCCTTGCCCACAGACTGAAACCACTTTCCCACAGACTGAAACCCCTTCCCCACACTCTGAAAACTCTTCCCCACACACTGAAGCCTCTTCCACACAGACTGAAACCTCTTCCCCACAAACAGAAACCTCTTCCCCACACACTGAAACCCCTTCACCGCACACTGAAACCTCTTCCCCACAAACTGAATTCCCTTCACCACACACTGAAACCACTTCCCCACACACTGAAACCTCTTCCCCACAGACTGAAACCACTTTCCCACAGACTGAAACCCCTTCCCCACACTCTGAAACCTCTTCCCCACACACTGAACCCTCTTCCACACAGACTGGAACCTCTTCCCCACACACTGAAACTCCTTCCCCACGCACTGAAACCTCTTCCACACACACTGAAACCCCTTCCCCGCACACTGAAACCTCTTCCCCACACACTGAATCCCCTTCAGCACACACTGAAACCCCTTCCCCACACACTGAAACCTCTTCCCCACACACTGAAACCACATCCCCACAGACAGAAACCCCTTCCCCACAATCTGAAACCCCTTCCCCACACACTTAAAACATCTTCCCCACACACTTAAACCTCTTCCCCACACACTGAAACCCCTTCCCCACAAACTGAAACCCATCCCCACACACTGAAACCCCTTCCGCACACACTGAAACCCCTTCCCCACACACTGAAACCTCTTCACCACGCACTGAAACCACTTCCCCACAAACTGAATCCCCTTCCCCACACACTGAAACCTCTTCCCCACACTCTGAAAACCCTTGCCCACAGACTGAAACCCCTTAACCACTCACTGAAACCCATCCCCACACACTGAAATCTCTTCCACACACACTGAAACCCCTTCCCCACAGACTGAAACCCCTTCCCCACACACTGAAACCCATCCACACACACTTGAACCTCTTCCCCACACACTGAAACACCTTCCCCACACACTGAAACCCATCCCCACACACTGAAACCCATCCCCACACCCTGAAACCCCTTCCCCACTCACTGAAACCCATCTCCACACACTGCAACCCTTCCCCACACACTGTAACCCCTTCCCCGCATACTGAAACCCCTTCCCCACACACTGAAAACGCTTCCACACACACTGAAATCCCTTCCCCGCACACTGAAACCACTTCCCCGTACACTGAAACCCTTCCACACACGCTGAAACCCCTTCCCCACACGCTGAAACCCCTTTCACACACACTGAAACCCATCCCCACACACTGAAACCCCTTCCCCACACACTGAAACCCCTTCGCCACGCACTGAAACCTCTTCCACACATACTGAAACCTCTTCCCAGAAACTGAAACCTGTTCCCCACAGACTGAAACCTCTTCCCCACACACTGAAACTCCTTCCCCGCACACTAAAACCTCTTCCCCACACACTGAATCCTCTTCAGCGCATACTGAAACCCCTTCCCCACACGCTGAAACCTCTTCCCCACACACTGTAGCCACATGCCCACATACAGAAACCCCTTCCCCACACTCTGAAACCCCTTCCCCACACACATAAAACATCTTCCCCACACTCTTAAACCTCTTCCCCACACACTGAAACCCCTTCCGCACAAACTGAAACCCATCCCCACACACTGAAACCCCTTCCCACACACTGAAACCCATCCCCACACACTGAAGCCCTTCCCCACACACTCTAACCCCTTCCCCGCACACTGAAACCCCTTCCACACACACTGAAACCGCTTCCACACACACTGAAATCCCTTCCCCGCACACTGAAACCCCTTCCCCGCACACTGAAAACCTTCCCCGCACGCTGAAACCCGTTCCCCACACGCTGAAATCCCTTCCACACACACTGAAACCTATCCCCACACACTGAAACCCCATCCCCACACACTGAAACCCCTTCCCCACGCACTGAAACCTCTTCCACACATACTGAAACCCCTTCCCCAAAAACTGAAACCTGTTCCCCACAGACTGAAACCTCTTCCGCAAACACTGAAAGCTCTTCCCCACAGACTGAAACCCTTCCCCACACACTGAAACCTCTTCCACACACACTGAAACTCCTTCCCGACGCATTGAAACCTCTTCCACATACACTGAAACATTTTCCCACACACTGAAACCTGTTACCCACACGCTGAAACTTCTTCCACACGCACACTGAAACCCATCCCCACACACTGAAACCCCTTCCACACACACTGAAACATCTTCCACACACACTGAAACCCCTTCCCCACGCACTGAGACCCCTTCCACACACACTGAAATCCTTCCCCACACACTGAAACCTCTTCCCACACACTGAAACCTCTTCACCACAGACTGAAACCCTTCCCCACACACTGAAACCTCTTCCCCACACACTGAAACCCCTTCGCCACGTACTGAAACCTCTTCCACACATACTGAAACCTCTTCCCCAAAAACTGAAAGCTGTTCCCCACAGACTGAAACCTCTTCCCCACACACTGAAACTCCTTCCCCACGCACTGAAACCTCTTCCACACACACTGAAACCCCTTCCCCACACACTGAAACCTCTTCCCCACACACTGAAACCACATCCCCACAGACACAAACCCCTTCCCCACACTCTGAAACCCCTTCCCCACACACTTAAAACATCTTCCCCACACTCTTAAACCTCTTCCCCACACACTGAAACCCATCCCCACACACTGAAGCCATCCCCACACACTGTAACCCCTTCCCCGCACACTGAAACCCCTTCCACACACACTGAAACCGCTTCCACACACACTGAAATCCCTTCCCCGCAGACTGAAACCCCTTCCCCGCACACTGAAACCCTTCCCCACACGCTGAAACCCCTTCCCCACACGCTGAAACCCCTTCCACACACACTGAAACCGATCCCCACACACTGAAACCCCTTCCACACACACTGAAACCCCTTCCCCACACACTGAAACCCATCCACACACACTGAAACCTCTTCCCCACACACTGAAACCTATCCCCACACACTGAAACCCATCCCCACACCCTGAAACCCCTTCCCCACTCACTGAAACCCATCTCCACACACTGCAACCCTTCCCCACACACTGTAACCCCTTCCCCGCACACTGAAACCCCTTCCCCACACACTGAAACCGCTTCCACACACACTGAAATCCCTTCCCCGCACACTGAAAACACTTCCCCGCACACTGAAACCCTTCCACACACGCTGAAACCCCTTCCCCACACGCTGAAACCCCTTCCACACACACTGAAACCCATCCCCACACACTGAAACCCCTTCCCCACACACTGAAACCCCTTCCCCACACACTGAAACCCCTTCGCCACGCACTGAAACCTCTTCCACACATACTGAAACATCTTCCACACACACTGAAACCCCTTCCCCACGCACTGAGACCACTTCCACACATACTGAAACTCCTTCCCGACGCATTGAAACCTCTTCCACATACACTGAAACATTTTCCCACACACTGAAACCTGTTCCCCACACGCTGAAACTTCTTCCACACGCACACTTAAACCCATCCCCGCACACTGAAACCCATCCCCACACACTGAAACCCCTTCCACACACACTGAAACATCTTCCACACACACTGAAACCCCTTCCCCACGCACTGAGACCCCTTCCACACACACTGAAATCCTTCCCCACACACTGAAACCTCTTCCCACACACTGAAACCTCTTCGCCACAGACTGAAACCCTTCCCCACACACTGAAACCTCTTCCCCACAGACTGAAACCCCTTAAACACACACTGAAACCCCTTCCCCACAGACTGAACCCCATCCCCACACAATGAAACCCCTTCCCCACACACTGAAACCCATCCCCACACACTGAAACCCTTCCCCACACACTGTAACCCCTTCGCCGCACACTGAAACCCCTTCCCCATACACTGAAACCGCTTCCGCACACACTGAAATCCCTTCCCCGCGCACTGAAACCCCTTCCCCGCACACTGAAACCCTTGCACACACGCTGAAACCCCTTCCCCACACGCTGAAACCCCTTCCCCACACACTGAAACCCCTTCGCCACGTACTGAAACCTCTTCCACACATACTGAAACCTCTTCCCCAAAAACTGAAAGCTGTTCCCCACAGACTGAAACCTCTTCCCCACACACTGAAACTCCTTCCCCACGCACTGAAACCTCTTCCACACACACTGAAACCCCTTCCCCACACACTGAAACCTCTTCCCCACACACTGAAACCACATCCCCACAGACACAAACCCTTTCCCCACACTCTGAAACCCCTTCCCCACACACTTAAAACATCTTCCCCACACTCTTAAACCTCTTCCCCACACACTGAAACCCCTTACCCACACACTGAAACCCATCCCCACACACTGAAACCCTTCCCCACACACTGTAACCCCTTCCCCGCACACTGAAACCCCTTCCACACACACTGAAACCGCTTCCACACACACTGAAATCCCTTCCCCACACGCTGAAACCCCTTCCCCACACGCTGAAACCCCTTCCACACACACTGAAACCGATCCCCACACACTGAAACCCCTTCCACACACACTGAAACCCCTTCCCCACACACTGAAACCCATCCACACACACTGAAACCTCTTCCCCACACACTGAAACCCATCCCCACACACTGAAACCCATCCCCACACCCTGAAACCCCTTCCCCACTCACTGAAACCCATCTCCACACACTGCAACCCTTCCCCACACACTGTAACCCCTTCCCCGCACACTGAAACCCCTTCCCCACACACTGAAACCGCTTCCACACACACTGAAATCCCTTCCCCGCACACTGAAAACACTTCCCCGCACACTGAAACCCTTCCACACACGCTGAAACCCCTTCCCCACACGCTGAAACCCCTTTCACACACACTGAAACCCATCCCCACACACTGAAACCCCTTCCCCACACACTGAAACCCCTTCGCCACGCACTGAAACCTCTTCCACACATACTGAAACCTCTCCCCAAAAAATGAAACCTGTTCCCCACAGACTGAAACCTCTTCCCCACACACTGAAACTCCTTCCCCGCACACTAAAACCTCTTCCCCACACACTGAATCCCCTTCACCACACACTAAAACCCCTTCCCCACACGCTGAAACCTCTTCGCCACACACTGAAGCCACATCCCCACAGACAGAAACCCCTTCCCCACACTCTGAAACCCCTTCCCCACACACTAAAAACATCTTCCCCACACTCTTAAACCTCTTCCCCACACACTGAAACCCCTTCCCCACAAACTGAAACCCATCCCCACACACTGAAACCCCTTCCCCACACACTGAAACCCATCCCCACACACTGAAACCCTTCCCCACACACTGTAACCCCTTCCCCGCATACTGAAACCCCTTCCACACACACTGAAACCGCTTCCACACACACAGAAATCCCTTCCCCGCACACTGAAACCCCTTCCCCGCACACTGAAACCCTTCCCCGCACGCTGAAACCCCTTCCCCACACGCTGAAATCCCTTCCACACACACTGAAACCCATCCCCAGACACTGAAACCCCTTCCCCACACACTGAAACCCCTTCCCCACGCACTGAAACCTCTTCCACACATACTGAAACCCCTTCCCCAAAAACTGAAACCTGTTCCCCACAGACTGAAACCTCTTCCGCACACACTGAAAGCTCTTCCCCACAGACTAAAACCCTTCCCCACACACTGAAACCTCTTCCACACACACTGAAACTCCTTCCCGACGCATTGAAACCTCTTCCACATACACTGAAACATTTTCCCACACACTGAAACCTGTTCCCCACACGCTGAAACGTCTTCCACACGCACACTTAAACCCATCCCCACACACTGAAACCCCTTCCACACACACTGAAACATCTTCCACACACACTGAAACCCCTTCCCCACGCACTGAGACCCCTTCCACACACACTGAAATCCTTCCCCACACACTGAAACCTCTTCCCACACACTGAAACCTCTTCCCCACACACTGAAACCTCTTCCCCACACACTGAAACCCCTTCCCCGCACACTGAAACCCCTTCCCCGCACACTGAACCTTCTTCCCCACACACTGATTCCCCTTCAGCACACACTGAAACCCCTTCCCCACACACTGAAACCGCTTCCCCACACACTGAATCCACATCCCCACAGACAGAAACCCCTTCCCCACGCTCTGAAACCCCTTCCCCACACACTTAAAACATCTTCCCCACACTCTTAAACCTCTTCCCCACACACTGAAACCCCTTCCGCACACACTGAAACCCCTTCCCCACACACTGAAACCTCTTCACCACGCACTGAAACCACTTCCCCACAAACTGAATCCCCTTCCCCACACACTGAAACCTCTTACCCACACACTGAAACCCCTTGCCCACAGACTGAAACCACTTAACCACTCACTGAAACCCATCCCCACACACTGCAATCTCTTCCACACACACTGAAACCCCTTCCCCACAGACTGAAACCCCTTCCCCACACACTGAAACCCATCCACACACACTGAAACCTCTTCCCCACACACTGAAACCCCTTCCCCACACACTGAAACCCATCCCCACACACTGAAACCCATCCCCACACCCTGAAACCTCTTCCCCACACACTGAAACCCATCTCCACACACTGCAACCCTTCCCCACACACTGTAACCCCTTCCCTGCACACTGAAACCCCTTCCCCACACACTGAAACCGCTTCCACACACACTGAAATCCCTTCCCCGCACACTGAAACCACTTCCCCGAACACTGAAACCCTTCCACACACGCTGAAACCCCTTCCCCACACGCTGAAACCCCTTCCACACACACTGAAACCCATCCCCACACACTGAAACCCCTTCCCCACACACTGAAACCCCTTCGCCACGCACTGAAACCTATTCCACACATACTGAAACTCCTTCCCCACGCACTGAAACCTCTTCCCCACACACTGAAACCCCTTCCCCGCACACTGAAACCCCTTCCCCGCACACTGAAACCTCTTCCCCACAGACTGAAACCACTTTCCCACAGACTGAAACCCCTTCCCCACACTCTGAAACCTCTTCCCCACACACTGAAACCTCTTCCACACATAGTGAAACCTCTTCCCCAAAAACTGATACCTGTTCCCCACAGACTGAAACCTCTTCCCCACACACTGAACCTCCTTCCCCACGCACTGAAACCTCTTCCACACACACTGAAACCCCTTCCCCGCACACTGAAACCTCTTCCCCACACACTGATTCCCCTTCAGCACACACTGAAACCCCTTCCCCACACACTGAAACCTCTTCCCCACACACTGAATCCACATCCCCACAGACAGAAACCCCTTCCCCACGCTCTGAAACCCCTTCCCCACACACTTAAAACATCTTCCCCACACTCTTAAACCTCTTCCCCACACACTGAAACCCCTTCCGCACACACTGAAACCCCTTCCCCATACACTGAAACCTCTTCACCACGCACTGACACCACTTCCTCACAAACTGAATCCCCTTCCCCACACACTGAAACCTCTTCCCCACACACTGAAACCCCTTGCCCACAGACTGAAACCCCTTAACCACTCACTGAAACCCATCCCCACAAACTGCAATCTCTTCCACACACACTGAAACCCCTTCCCCACAGACTGAAACCCCTTCCCCACACACTGAAACCCATCCACACACACTGAAACCTCTTCCCCACACACTGAAACCCCTTCCCCACACACTGAAACCCATCCCCACACACTGAAACCCATCCCCACACCCTGAAACCCCTTCCCCACACACTGAAACCCATCTCCACACACTGCAACCCTTCCCCACACACTGTAACCCCTTCCCTGCACACTGAAACCCCTTCCCCACACACTGAAACCGCTTCCACACACACTGAAATCACTTCCCCGCACACTGAAACCACTTCCCCGCACACTGAAACCCTTCCACACACGCTGAAACCCCTTCCCCACACGCTGAAACCCCTTCCACAAACACTGAAACCCATCCCCACACACTGAAACCCCTTCCCCACACACTGAAACCCCTTCGCCACGCACTGAAACCTCTTCCACACATACTGAAACTCCTTCCCCACGCACTGAAACCTCTTCCACACACACTGAAACCCCTTCCCCGCACACTGAAACCTCTTCCCCACACACTGAATCCCCTTCAGCACACACTGAAACCCCTTCCACACACACTGAAACCCATCCCCACACACTGAAACCCCTTCCCCACACACTGAAACCCCTTCCCCACGCACTGAAACCTCTTCCACACATACTGAAAACCCTTCCCCAAAAACTGAAACCTGTTCCCCACAGACTGAAATCTCTTCCGCACACACTGAAAGCTCTTCCCCACAGACTGAAACCCTTCCCCACACACTGAAACCTCTTCCCCACACACTGAAGCTCCTTCCCGACGCATTGAAACCTCTTCCACATACACTGAAACATTTTCCCACGCACTGAAACCTGTTCCCCACACGCTGAAACTTCTTCCACACGCACTGAAACCCATCCCCACACACTGAAACCCCTTCCACACACACTGAAACATCTTCCACAAACACTGAAACCCCTTCCCCACGCACTGAGACCCCTTCCACACACACTGAAATCCTTCCCCACACACTGAAACCTCTTCCCACACACTGAAACCTCTTCGCCACAGACTGAAGCCCTTCCCCACACACTGAAACCTCTTCCCCACACACTGAAACCCCTTCCCCGCACACTGAAACCTCTTCCCCACAAACTGAATTCCCTTCACCACACACTGAAACCACTTCCCCACACACTGAAACCTCTTCCCCACAGACTGAAACCACTTCCCCACAGACTTAAACCCCTACCCCACACTCTGAAACCTCTTCCCCACACACTGAAACCACTTCCCCTCAAACTGAATCCACTTCCCCACACACTGAAACCTCTTGCCCACACACTGAAACCCCTTGCCCACAGACTGAAACCCCTTAACCACTCACTGAAACCCATCCCCACACACTGAAATCTCTTCCACTCACACTGAAACCCCTTCCCCACAGACTGAAACCCCTTCCCCACACACTGAAACCCATCCACACACACTGAAACCTCTTCCCCACACACTGAAACCCCTTCCCCACACACTGAAACCCATCCCCACACACTGAAAACCATCCACACACACTGCAACCCTTCCCCACACACTGTAACCCCTTCCCCGCACACTGAAAGCCCTTCCCCGCACACTGAAACCCTTCCCCACACGCTGAAACCCCTTCCCCACACGCTGAAACCCCTTCCCCACACGCTGAAACCCCTTCCACAAACACTGAAACCCCTTCCCCACACACTGAAACCCATCCCCACACACTGAAAACCATCCACACACACTGCAACCCTTCCCCACACACTGTAACCCCTTCCCCGCACACTGAAAGCCCTTCCCCGCACACTGAAACCCTTCCCCGCACACTGAAACCCTTCCCCACACGATGAAACCCCTTCCCCACACGCTGAAACCCCTTCCACAAACACTGAAACCCCTTCCCCACGCACTGAGACCCCTTCCACACACACTTAAAACATCTTCCCCACACTCTTAAACCTCTTCCCCACACACTGAAACCCCTTCCGCACACACTGAAACCCCTTCCCCATACACTGAAACCTCTTCACCACGCACTGAATCCACATCCCCACAGACAGAAACCCCTTCCCCACGCTCTGAAACCCCTTCCCCACACACTTAAAACATCTTCCCCACACTCTTAAACCTCTTCCCCACACACTGAAACCCCTTCCGCACACACTGAAACCCCTTCCCCATACACTGAAACCTCTTCACCACGCACTGAAACCACTTCCCCACAAACTGAATCCCCTTCCCCACACACTGAAACCTCTTACCCACACACTGAAACCCCTTGCCCACAGACTGAAACCACTTAACCACTCACTGAAACCCATCCCCACACACTGCAATCTCTTCCACACACACTGAAACCCCTTCCCCACAGACTGAAACCCCTTCCCCACACACTGAAACCCATCCACACACACTGAAACCTCTTCCCCACACACTGAAACCCCTTCCCCACACACTGAAACCCATCCCCACACACTGAAACCCATCCCCACACCCTGAAACCTCTTCCCCACACACTGAAACCCATCTCCACACACTGCAACCCTTCCCCACACACTGTAACCCCTTCCCTGCACACTGAAACCCCTTCCCCACACACTGAAACCGCTTCCACACACACTGAAATCCCTTCCCCGCACACTGAAACCACTTCCCCGAACACTGAAACCCTTCCACACACGCTGAAACCCCTTCCCCACACGCTGAAACCCCTTCCACACACACTGAAACCCATCCCCACACACTGAAACCCCTTCCCCACACACTGAAACCCCTTCGCCACGCACTGAAACCTATTCCACACATACTGAAACTCCTTCCCCACGCACTGAAACCTCTTCCCCACACACTGAAACCCCTTCCCCGCACACTGAAACCCCTTCCCCGCACACTGAAACCTCTTCCCCACAGACTGAAACCACTTTCCCACAGACTGAAACCCCTTCCCCACACTCTGAAACCTCTTCCCCACACACTGAAACCTCTTCCACACATAGTGAAACCTCTTCCCCAAAAACTGATACCTGTTCCCCACAGACTGAAACCTCTTCCCCACACACTGAACCTCCTTCCCCACGCACTGAAACCTCTTCCACACACACTGAAACCCCTTCCCCGCACACTGAAACCTCTTCCCCACACACTGATTCCCCTTCAGCACACACTGAAACCCCTTCCCCACACACTGAATCCTCTTCCCCACACACTGAATCCACATCCCCACAGACAGAAACCCCTTCCCCACGCTCTGAAACCCCTTCCCCACACACTTAAAACATCTTCCCCACACTCTTAAACCTCTTCCCCACACACTGAAACCCCTTCCGCACACACTGAAACCCCTTCCCCATACACTGAAACCTCTTCACCACGCACTGAAACCACTTCCTCACAAACTGAATCCCCTTCCCCACACACTGAAACCTCTTCCCCACACACTGAAACCCCTTGCCCACAGACTGAAACCCCTTAACCACTCACTGAAACCCATCCCCACAAACTGCAATCTCTTCCACACACTCTGAAACCAATTCCCCACAGACTGAAACCCCTTCCCCACACACTGAAACCCATCCACACACACTGAAACCTCTTCCCCACACACTGAAACCCCTTCCCCACACACTGAAACCCATCCCCACACACTGAAACCCATCCCCACACCCTGAAACCCCTTCCCCACACACTGAAACCCATCTCCACACACTGCAACCCTTCCCCACACACTGTAACCCCTTCCCTGCACACTGAAACCCCTTCCCCACACACTGAAACCGCTTCCACACACACTGAAATCACTTCCCCGCACACTGAAACCACTTCCCCGCACACTGAAACCCTTCCACACACGCTGAAACCCCTTCCCCACACGCTGAAACCCCTTTCACACACACTGAAACCCATCCCCACACACTGAAACCCCTTCCCCACACACTGAAACCCCTTCGCCACGCACTGAAACCTCTTCCACACATACTGAAACTCCTTCCCCACGCACTGAAACCTCTTCCACACACACTGAAACCCCTTCCCCGCACACTGAAACCTCTTCCCCACACACTGAATCCCCTTCAGCACACACTGAAACCCCTTCCACACACACTGAAACCCATCCCCACACACTGAAACCCCTTCCCCACACACTGAAACCCCTTCCCCACGCACTGAAACCTCTTCCACACATACTGAAAACCCTTCCCCAAAAACTGAAACCTGTTCCCCACAGACTGAAATCTCTTCCGCACACACTGAAAGCTCTTCCCCACAGACTGAAACCCTTCCCTACACACTGAAACCTCTTCCCCACACACTGAAGCTCCTTCCCGACGCATTGAAACCTCTTCCACATACACTGAAACATTTTCCCACGCACTGAAACCTGTTCCCCACACGCTGAAAATTCTTCCACACGCACTGAAACCCATCCCCACACACTGAAACCCCTTCCACACACACTGAAACATCTTCCACAAACACTGAAACCCCTTCCCCACGCACTGAGACCCCTTCCACACACACTGAAATCCTTCCCCACACACTGAAACCTCTTCCCACACACTGAAACCTCTTCGCCACAGACTGAAACCCTTCCCCACACACTGAAACCTCTTCCCCACACACTGAAACCTCTTCCCCACACACTGAAACCCCTTCCCCGCACACTGAAACCTCTTCCCCACAAACTGAATTCCCTTCACCACACACTGAAACCACTTCCCCACACACTGAAACCTCTTCCCCACAGACTGAAACCACTTCCCCACAGACTTAAACCCCTACCCCACACTCTGAAACCTCTTCCCCACACACTGAAACCACTTCCCCTCAAACTGAATCCACTTCCCCACACACTGAAACCTCTTGCCCACACACTGAAACCCCTTGCCCACAGACTGAAACCCCTTAACCACTCACTGAAACCCATCCCCACACACTGAAATCTCTTCCACTCACACTGAAACCCCTTCCCCACAGACTGAAACCCCTTCCCCACACACTGAAACCCATCCACACACACTGAAACCTCTTCCCCACACACTGAAACCCCTTCCCCACACACTGAAACCCATCCCCACACACTGAAAACCATCCACACACACTGCAACCCTTCCCCACACACTGTAACCCCTTCCCCGCACACTGAAAGCCCTTCCCCGCACACTGAAACCCTTCCCCACACGCTGAAACCCCTTCCCCACACGCTGAAACCCCTTCCACAAACACTGAAACCCCTTCCCCACGCACTGAGACCCCTTCCACACACACTGAAATCCTTCCCCACACACTGAAACCTCTTCCCGCACACTGAAACCTCTTCGCCACACACTGAAACCCTTCCCCACACACTGAGAACTCTTCCCCACACACTGAAACCTCTTCCCCACAAACTGAATTCCCTTCACCTCACACTGGAACCACTTCCCCACACACTGAAACCTCTTCCCCACAGACTGAAACCACTTCCCCACAGACTGAAACCCCTACCCCACACTCTGAAACCTCTTCCCCACACACTGAAATCTCTTCCCCACGCACTGAAGCCACTTCCCCTCAAACTGAATCCACTTCCCCACACACTGAAACCTCTTCCCCACACACTGAAACCCCTTGCCCACAGACTGAAACCAGTTAACCACTCACTGAAACCCATCCCCACACACTGACATCTCTTCCACACACACTGAAACCCCTTCCCCACAGACTGAAACCCCTTCCCCACACACTGAAACCCATCCACACACACTGAAACCTCTTCCCCACACACTGAAACCCCTTCCCCACACACTGAAACCCATCCCCACACACTGAAACCCATCCCCACACCCTGAAACCTCTTCCCCACACACTGAAACCCATCTCCACACACTGCAACCCTTCCCCACACACTGTAACCCCTTCCCTGCACACTGAAACCCCTTCCCCACACACTGAAACCGCTTCCACACACACTGAAATCCCTTCCCCGCACACTGAAACCACTTCCCCGAACACTGAAACCCTTCCACACACGCTGAAACCCCTTCCCCACACGCTGAAACCCCTTCCACACACACTGAAACCCATCCCCACACACTGAAACCCCTTCCCCACACATACTGAAACTCCTTCCCCACGCACTGAAACCTCTTCCCCACACACTGAAACCCATTCCCCGCACACTGAAACCCCTTCCCCGCACACTGAAACCTCTTCCCCACAGACTGAAACCACTTTCCCACAGACTGAAACCCCTTCCCCACACTCTGAAACCTCTTCCCCACACACTGAAACCTCTTCCACACATAGTGAAACCTCTTCCCCAAAAACTGATACCTGTTCCCCACAGACTGAAACCTCTTCCCCACACACTGAACCTCCTTCCCCACGCACTGAAACCTCTTCCACACACACTGAAACCCCTTCCCCGCACACTGAAACCTCTTCCCCACACACTGATTCCCCTTCAGCACACACTGAAACCCCTTCCCCACACACTGAAACCTCTTCCCCACACACTGAATCCACATCCCCACAGACAGAAACCCCTTCCCCACGCTCTGAAACCCCTTCCCCACACACTTAAAACATCTTCCCCACACTCTTAAACCTCTTCCCCACACACTGAAACCCCTTCCGCACACACTGAAACCCCATCCCCATACACTGAAACCTCTTCACCACGCACTGAAACCACTTCCTCACAAACTGAATCCCCTTCCCCACACACTGAAACCTCTTCCCCACACACTGAAACCCTTCCACACACGCTGAAACCCCTTCCCCACACGCTGAAACCCCTTCCACACACACTGAAACCCATCCCCACACACTGAAACCCCTTCCCCACACATACTGAAACTCCTTCCCCACGCACTGAAACCTCTTCCCCACACACTGAAACCCATTCCCCGCACACTGAAACCCCTTCCCCGCACACTGAAACCTCTTCCCCACAGACTGAAACCACTTTCCCACAGACTGAAACCCCTTCCCCACACTCTGAAACCTCTTCCCCACACACTGAAACCTCTTCCACACATAGTGAAACCTCTTCCCCAAAAACTGATACCTGTTCCCCACAGACTGAAACCTCTTCCCCACACACTGAACCTCCTTCCCCACGCACTGAAACCTCTTCCACACACACTGAAACCCCTTCCCCGCACACTGAAACCTCTTCCCCACACACTGATTCCCCTTCAGCACACACTGAAACCCCTTCCCCACACACTGAAACCTCTTCCCCACACACTGAATCCACATCCCCACAGACAGAAACCCCTTCCCCACGCTCTGAAACCCCTTCCCCACACACTTAAAACATCTTCCCCACACTCTTAAACCTCTTCCCCACACACTGAAACCCCTTCCGCACACACTGAAACCCCATCGCCATACACTGAAACCTCTTCACCACGCACTGAAACCACTTCCTCACAAACTGAATCCCCTTCCCCACACACTGAAACCTCTTCCCCACACACTGAAACCCCTTGCCCACAGACTGAAACCCCTTAACCACTCACTGAAACCCATCCCCACAAACTGCAATCTCTTCCACACACTCTGAAACCCCTTCCCCACAGACTGAAACCCCTTCCCCACACACTGAAACCCATCCACACACACTGAAACCTCTTCCCCACACACTGAAACCCCTTCCCCACACACTGAAACCCATCCCCACACACTGAAACCCATCCCCACACCCTGAAACCCCTTCCCCACACACTGAAACCCATCTCCACACACTGCAACCCTTCCCCACACACTGTAACCCCTTCCCTGCACACTGAAACCCCTTCCCCACACACTGAAACCGCTTCCACACACACTGAAATCACTTCCCCGCACACTGAAACCACTTCCCCGCACACTGAAACCCTTCCACACACGCTGAAACCCCTTCCCCACACGCTGAAACCCCTTCCACAAACACTGAAACCCATCCCCACACACTGAAACCCCTTCCCCACACACTGAAACCCCTTCGCCACGCACTGAAGCCTCTTCCACACATACTGAAACTCCTTCCCCACGCACTGAAACCTCTTCCACACACACTGAAACCCCTTCCCCGCACACTGAAACCTCTTCCCCACACACTGAATCCCCTTCAGCACACACTGAAACCCCTTCCACACACACTGAAACCCATCCCCACACACTGAAACCCCTTCCCCACACACTGAAACCCCTTCCCCACGCACTGAAACCTCTTCCACACATACTGAAAACCCTTCCCCAAAAACTGAAACCTGTTCCCCACAGACTGAAATCTCTTCCGCACACACTGAAAGCTCTTCCCCACAGACTGAAACCCTTCCCTACACACTGAAACCTCTTCCCCACACACTGAAGCTCCTTCCCGACGCATTGAAACCTCTTCCACATACACTGAAACATTTTCCCACGCACTGAAACCTGTTCCCCACACGCTGAAACTTCTTCCACACGCACTGAAACCCATCCCCACACACTGAAACCCCTTCCACACACACTGAAACATCTTCCACAAACACTGAAACCCCTTCCCCACGCACTGAGACCCCTTCCACACACACTGAAATCCTTCCCCACACACTGAAACCTCTTCCCACACACTGAAACCTCTTCGCCACAGACTGAAACCCTTCCCCACACACTGAAACCTCTTCCACACACACTGAAACCTCTTCCCCACACACTGAAACCCCTTCCCCGCACACTGAAACCTCTTCCCCACAAACTGAATTCCCTTCACCACACACTGAAACCACTTCCCCACACACTGAAACCTCTTCCCCACAGACTGAAACCACATCCCCACAGACTTAAACCCCTACCCCACACTCTGAAACCTCTTCCCCACACACTGAAACCACTTCCCCTCAAACTGAATCCACTTCCCCACACACTGAAACCTCTTGCCCACACACTGAAACCCCTTGCCCACAGACTGAAACCCCTTAACCACTCACTGAAACCCATCCCCACACACTGAAATCTCTTCCACTCACACTGAAACCCCTTCCCCACAGACTGAAACCCCTTCCCCACACACTGAAACCCATCCACACACACTGAAACCTCTTCCCCACACACTGAAACCCCTTCCCCACACACTGAAACCCATCCCCACACACTGAAAACCATCCACACACACTGCAACCCTTCCCCACACACTGTAACCCCTTCCCCGCACACTGAAAGCCCTTCCCCGCACACTGAAACCCTTCCCCACACGCTGAAACCCCTTCCCCACACGCTGAAACCCCTTCCACAAACACTGAAACCCCTTCCCCACGCACTGAGACCCCTTCCACACACACTGAAATCATTCCCCACACACTGAAACCTCTTCCCGCACACTGAAACCTCTTCGCCACACACTGAAACCCTTCCCCACACACTGAGAACTCTTCCCCACACACTGAAACCTCTTCCCCACAAACTGAATTCCCTTCACCTCACACTGGAACAACTTCCCCACACACTGAAACCTCTTCCCCACAGACTGAAACCACTTCCCCACAGACTGAAACCCCTACCCCACACTCTGAAACCTCTTCCCCACACACTGAAATCTCTTCCCCACGCACTGAAGCCACTTCCCCTCAAACTGAATCCACTTCCCCACACACTGAAACCTCTTCCCCACACACTGAAACCCCTTGCCCACAGACTGAAACCAGTTAACCACTCACTGAAACCCATCCCCACACACTGACATCTCTTCCACACAGACTGAAACCCCTTGCCCACAGACTGAAACCCCTTAACCACTCACTGAAACCCATCCCCACACACTGAAATCTCTTCCACACACACTGAAACCCCTTCCCCACAGACTGAAACCCCTTCCCCACACACTGAAACCCATCCACACACACTGAAACCTCTTCCCCACACACTGAAACCCCTTCCCCACACACTGCAACCCATCCCCACACACTGAAAACCATCCACACACACTGCAACCCTTCCCCACACACTGTAACCCCTTCCCCGCACACTGAAAGCCCTTCCCCGCACACTGAAACCCTTCCCCACACGCTGAAACCCCTTCCCCACACGCTGAAACCCCTTCCACAAACACTGAAACCCCTTCCCCACGCACTGAGACCCCTTCCACACACACTGAAATCCTTCCCCACACACTGAAACCTCTTCCCGCACACTGAAACCTCTTCGCCACACACTGAAACCCTTCCCCACACACTGAGAACTCTTCCCCACACACTGAAACCTCTTCCCCACAAACTGAATTCCCTTCACCACACACTGGAACCACTTCCCCACACACTGAAACCTCTTCCCCACAGACTGAAACCACTTCCCCACAGACTGAAACCCCTACCCCACACTCTGAAACCTCTTCCCCACACACTGAAACCTCTTCCACACACACTGAAACCCCTTCCCCGCACACTGAAACCTCTTCCCCACACACTGAATCCCCTTCAGCACACACTGAAACCCCTTCCACACACACTGAAACCCATCCCCACACACTGAAACCCCTTCCCCACACACTGAAACCCCTTCCCCACGCACTGAAACCTCTTCCACACATACTGAAAACCCTTCCCCAAAAACTGAAACCTGTTCCCCACAGACTGAAATCTCTTCCGCACACGCTGAAAGCTCTTCCCCACAGACTGAAACCCTTCCCCACACACTGAAACCTCTTCCCCACACACTGAAACTCCTTCCCGACGCATTGAAACCTCTTCCACATACACTGAAACATTTTCCCACACACTGAAACCTGTTCCTCACACGCTGAAACTTCTTCCACACGCACTGAAACCCATCCCCACACACTGAAACCCCTTCCACACACACTGAAACATCTTCCACAAACACTGAAACCCCTTCCCCACGCACTGAGACCCCTTCCACACACACCGAAATCCTTCCCCACACACTGAAACCTCTTCGCCACAGACTGAAACCCTTCCCCACACACTGAAACCTCTTCCCCACACACTGAAACCTCTTCCCCACACACTGAAACCCCTTCCCCGCACACTGAAACCTCTTCCCCACAAACTGAATTCCCTTCACCACACACTGAAACCACTTCCCCACACACTGAAACCTCTTCCCCACAGACTGAAACCACTTCCCCACAGACTGAAACCCCTACCCCACACTCTGAAACCTCTTCCCCACACACTGAAACCCCTTGCCCACAGACTGAAACCCCTTAACCACTCACTGAAACCCATCCCCACACACTGAAATCTCTTCCACACACACTGAAACCCCTTCCCCACAGACTGAAACCCCTTCCCCACACACTGAAACCCATCCACACACACTGAAACCTCTTCCCCACACACTGAAACCCCTTCCCCACACACTGAAACCCATCCCCACACACTGAAAACCATCCACACACACTGCAACCCTTCCCCACACACTGTAACCCCTTCCCCGCACACTGAAAGCCCTTCCCCGCACACTGAAACCCTTCCCCACACGCTGAAACCCCTTCCACAAACACTGAAACCCCTTCCCCACGCACTGAGACCCCTTCCACACACACTGAAATCCTTCCCCACACACTGAAACCTCTTCCCGAACACTGAAACCTCTTCGCCACACACTGAAACCCTTCCCCACACACTGAAAACTCTTCCCCACACACTGAAACCCCTTCCCCACAAACTGAATTCCCTTCACCACACACTGGAACCACTTCCCCACACACTGAAACCTCTTCCCCACAGACTGAAACCACTTCCCCACAGACTGAAACCCCTACCCCACACTCTGAAACCTCTTCCCCACACACTGAAACCTCTTCCCCACGCACTGAAACCCCTTGCCCACAGACTGAAACCCATCCCCACACACTGAAAACCATCCACACACACTGCAACCCTTCCCCACACACTGTAACCCCTTCCCCGCACACTGAAAGCCCTTCCCCTCACACTGAAACCCTTCCCCACACGCTGAAACCCCTTCCCCACACGCTGAAACCCCTTCCACAAACACTGAAACCCCTTCCCCACGCACTGAGACCCCTTCCACACACACTGAAATCCTTCCCCACACACTGAAACCTCTTCCCGCACACTGAAACCTCTTCGCCACACACTGAAACCCTTCCCCACACACTGAAAACTCTTCCCCACACACTGAAACCTCTTCCCCACAAACTGAATTCCCTTCACCACACACTGGAACCACTTCCCCACACACTGAAACCTCTTCCCCACAGACTGAAACCACTTCTCCACAGACTGAAACCCCTACCCCACACTCTGAAACCTCTTCCCCACACACTGAAACCTCTTCCCCACGCACTGAAGCCACTTCCCCTCAAACTGAATCCACTTCCCCACACACTGAAACCTCTTCCCCACACACTGAAACCCCTTGCCCACAGACTGAAACCAGTTAACCACTCACTGAAACCCATCCCCACACACTGACATCTCTTCCACACAGACTGAAACCCCTTCCCCACAGACTGAAACCTCTTCCCCACACACTGAAACCCATCCACACACACTGAAACCTCTCCCCCACACACTGAAACCCCTTCCCCACACCCTGAAACCCCTTCCCCACACACTGAAACCCATCTCCACACACTGCAACCCTTCCCCACACACTGTAACCCCTTCCCCGCACACTGAAAGCCCTTCCACGCACACTGAAACCCTTCCCCACACGCTGAAACCCCTTCCTCACACGCTGAAACCCCTTCCACACACACTGAAACCCATCCCCACACACTGAAACCCCTTCCCCACACACTGAAACCCCTTCCCCACGCACTGAAACCTCTTCCACACATACTGAAACCCCTTCCCCAAAAACTGAAACCTGTTCCCCACAGACTGAAACCTCTTCCGCACACACTGAAAGCTCTTCCCCACAGACTGAAACCCTTCCCCACACACTGAAACCTCCTCCCCACACACTGAAACTCCTTCCCGACGCATTGAAGCCTCTTCCACATCCACTGAAACATTTTCCCACACACTGAAACCTGTTCCCCACACGCTGAAACTTCTTCCACACGCACTGAAACCCATCCCCACACACTGAAACCCCTTCCACACACACTGAAACATCTTCCACAAACACTGAAACCCCTTCCCCACGCACTGAGACCCCTTCCACACACACTGAAATCCTTCCCCACACACTGAAACCTCTTCCCACACACTGAAACCTCTTCCCACACACTGAAACCTCTTCGCCACACACTGAAACCCTACCCCACACACTGAAACCTCTTCCCCACACACTCAAACCTCTTCCCCACACACTGAAACCCCTTCCCCGAACACTGAAACCTCTTCCCCACAAACTGAATTCCCTTCACCACTCACTGAAACCACTTCCCCACACACTGAAAACTCTTCCCCACTGACTGAAACCACTTCCCCAAAGACTGAAACCCCTTCCCCACACTCTGAAACCTCTTCCCCACACACTGAAAGCTCTTCCCCACGCACTGAAACCACTTCCCCTCAAACTGAATCCACTTCCCCACACACTGAAACCTCTTCCCCACACACTGAAACCCCTTGCCCACAGACTGAAACCCCTTAACCACTCACTGAAACACATCGCCACACACTGAAATCTCTTCCACACACACTGAAACCCCTTCCCCACACACTGAAACCCCTTCCCCACACACTGAAACCCATCCCCACACACTGAAACCCATCCCCACACCCTGAAACCCCTTCCCCACACACTGAAACCCACGTCCACACACTGCAACCCTTCCCCACACACTGTAACCCCTTCCCCGCACACTGAAACCCCTTCCCCACACACTGAAACCGCTTCCACATCCACTGAAATCCCTTCCCGCACACGCAAACCACTTCCCCACACGCTAAAACCTCTTCCCCACACACTGAAAGCTCTTCCACTCAGACTGAAACCCATCCCCACACACTGAAACCCCTTCCCCACACACTGAAACCCCATCCCCACGCACTGAAACCTCTTCCACACATACTGAAACCTCTTCCCCAAAAACTGAAACCTGTTCCCCACAGACTGAAACCACTTCCCCACACACTGAAACTCCTTCCCCACGCACTGAAACCTCTTCGACACACACTGAAACCTCTTCCCCAGACACTGAAACCTCTTCCCCACACGCTGAAACTATTTCCACACGCACTGAAACCCATCCCCACACACTGAATCCCCTTCCACACACACTGAAACCACTTCCACACAAACTGAAACACCTTCCCCACGCACTAAAACCGTTCCCCACACGCTGAAACCCCTTACCCACACGCTGAAACTCCTTCCACACACACTGAAACCTCTTCCACATGCACTGAAACCCCTTCCGCATCCACTGAAACCCATCCCCAAACACTGAAACCCATCCCCTCACACTGAAACCATTCCCCATACAATGAAACGCATCCCCACACACTGAAACCTCTTCCCCACACACTGAAACCCCTTATCCACACACTGAAACCTTTTCCCCACACACTGAAACCACTTCCCTACAGACTGAAACCCCTTCCCCACATTCTGCAACCTCTTCGCCACAGACTGAAACACTTCCCCACACACTGAAACCCATCCCCACACACTGAAACCCCTTCCCCACACACTGAAACACATCCCCACACACTGAAACCTCTTCGCCACACACTGACACCCATCCCCACACACTGAAATCCTTCCCCACACACTGAAACCTCTTCCCACACACTGAAACCTTTTCGCCACAGTCTGAAACCCTTCCCCACACACTGAAACCCATCCCCACACGCTGAAACCCCTTCCCCACACACTGAAACCCATCCCCACACACTGGAACCACTTCCCCACATACTGAAATCTCTTCCCACACACTGAAACCTCTTCCCGACACACTGAAACCTCTTCCCCTCACACTGAAACCCATTCACCGCACACTGAAACCTCTTCCCCACACACTGACACCCCTTCCCCACACACTGAAACCACTTCCCCACACACTGAAACCCCTTCCCCACAGACTGAAACCCCTTAACCTCACACTGAAACCCATCCCCTCACACTGAAACCCCTTCCTCACACACTGAAACCTCTTCCCAACACAGTGAAACCCCTTCCCCACACACTGAACCCCTTTCCAACACTCTGAAACACGTTCCCCAAACACTGAAACCCATCCCCACACACTGAAATCTCTTCCCCACACAGTGAAACCCCTTCCCCGCACACTGAAACCCCTTCCCCGCACACTGAAACCCTTCCCCACACGCTGAAATCCCTTCCCAACACGCTGAAACCCCTTCCACACACACTGAAACCTGTCCCCACACGCTGAAACCCCTTCCCCACAGACTGAAACCCCTTTAACACACACTGAAACCCCTTCCCCACACACTGAAACCCATCCCCATACAATGAAACCCCTTCCCCACACACTGAAACCCATCCCCACACACTGAAACCCTTCCCCACACACTGTAACCCCTTCGCCGCTCACTGAAACCGCTTCCCCACACACTGAAACCGCTTCTGCACACACTGAAATCCCTTCCCCGCGCACTGAAAGCCCTTCCCCGCACACTGAAACCCTTCCACACACGCTGAAACCCCTTCCCCACACGCTGAAACCCCTTCCACACACACTGAAACCCATCCCCACACACTGAAACCCCTTGTCCACACACTGAAACCCCTTCACCACGCACTGAAACCTCTTCCACACATACTGAAACCTCTTCCCCAAAAACTGAAACCTGTTCCCCACAGACTGAAACCTCTTCCCCACACACTGAAACTCCTTCCCCACGCACTGAAACCTCTTCCACACACACTGAAACCCCTTCCCCGCACACTGAAACCTCTTCCCCACACACTGAATCACCTTCACCACACACTGAAACCCCTTCCCCACACACTGAAACCTCTTCCCCACACACTGAAACCACATCCCCACAGACAGAAACCCCTTCCCCACACTCTGAAACCCCTTCCCCACACACTTAAAACATCTTCCCCACACTCTTTAAACTCTTCCCCACACACTGAAACCCCTTCCCCACATACTGAAACACATACCAACACACTGAAACCCCTTCCCCACACACTGAAACCCATCCCCACACACTGAAACCCATCCCCACACACAGTACCCCCTTCCCCGCACACTGAAACCCCTTCCCCACACACTGAAACCGCTTCCACACACACTGAAATCCCTTCCCCGCACACTGAAACCCCTTCCCCGCACACTGAAACCCCTTCCCCACACACTGAAACCGCTTCCGCACACACTGAAACCCCTTCCCCACACACTGAAACCTCTTCCCCACACACTGAAACCACATCCCCACAGACAGAAACCCCTTCCCCACACTCTGAAACCCCTTCCCCACACACTTAAAACATCTTCCCCACACTCTTTAAACTCTACCCCACACACTGAAACCCATCCCCACACACTGAAACCCTTCCCCACAAACAGTACCCCCTTCCCCGCACACTGAAACCCCTACCCCACACACTGAAATCGCTTCCACACACACTGAAATCCCTTCCCCGCACACTGAAACCCCTTCCCCACACACTGAAACCTCTTCCCCACACAGTGAAACCCCTTCCCCACACACTGAACCCCTTTCCAACACTCTGAAACACGTTCCCCAAACACTGAAACCCATCCCCACACACTGAAATCTCTTCCCCACACAGTGAAACCCCTTCCCCGCACACTGAAACCCCTTCCCCGCACACTGAAACCCTTCCCCACACGCTGAAACCCCTTCCCAACACGCTGAAACCCCTTCCACACACTCTGAAACCTGTCCCCACACGCTGAAACCCCTTCCCCACAGACTGAAACCCCTTTAACACACACTGAAACCCCTTCCCCACACACTGAAACCCATCCCCATACAATGAAACCCCTTCCCCACACACTGAAACCCATCCCCACACACTGAAACCCTTCCCCACACACTGTAACCCCTTCGCCGCTCACTGAAACCCCTTCCCCACACACTGAAACCGCTTCTGCACACACTGAAATCCCTTCCCCGCGCACTGAAACCCCTTCCCCGCACACTGAAACCCTTCCACACACGCTGCAACCCCTTCCCCACACGCTGAAACCCCTTCCACACACACTGAAACCCATCCCCACACACTGAAACCCCTTGTCCACACACTGAATCCCCTTCACCACGCACTGAAACCTCTTCCACACATACTGAAACCTCTTCCCCAAAAACTGAAACCTGTTCCCCACAGACTGAAACCTCTTCCCCACACACTGAAACTCCTTCCCCACGCACTGAAACCTCTTCCACACACACTGAAACCCCTTCCCCGCACACTGAAACCTCTTCCCCACACACTGAATCCCCTTCACCACACACTGAAACCCCTTCCCCACACACTGAAACCTCTTCCCCACACACTGAAACCACATCCCCACAGACAGAAACCCCTTCCCCACACTCTGAAACCCCTTCCCCACACACTTAAAACATCTTCCCCACACTCTTTAAACTCTTCCCCACACACTGAAACCCCTTCCCCACACACTGAAACACATACCAACACACTGAAACCCCTTCCCCACACACTGAAACCCATCCCCACACACTGAGACCCATCCCCACACACAGTACCCCCTTCCCAGCACACTGAAACACCTTCCCCACACACTGAAACCGCTTCCACACACACTGAAATCCCTTCCCCGCACACTGAAACCCCTTCCCCGCACACTGAAACCCCTTCCCCACACACTGAAACCGCTTCCGCACACACTGAAACCCCTTCCCCACACACTGAAACCTCTTCCCCACACACTGAAACCACATCCCCACAGACAGAAACCCCTTCCCCACACTCTGAAATCCCTTCCCCACACACTTAAAACATCTTCCCCACACTCTTTAAACTCTTCCCCACACACTGAAACCCATCCCCACACACTGAAACCCTTCCCCACAAACAGTACCCCCTTCCCCGCACACTGAAACCCCTTCCCCACACACTGAAATCGCTTCCACACACACTGAAATCCCTTCCCCGCACACTGAAACCCCTTCCCCACACACTGAAACCTCTTCCCCACACAGTGAAACCCCTTCCCCACACACTGAACCCCTTTCCAACACTCTGAAACACGTTCCCCAAACACTGAAACCCATCCCCACACACTGAAATCTCTTCCCCACACAGTGAAACCCCTTCCCCGCACACTGAAACCCCTTCCCCGCACACCGAAACCCTTCCCCACACGCTGAAACCCCTTCCCAACACGCTGAAACCCCTTCCACACACTCTGAAACCTGTCCCCACACGCTGAAACCCCTTCCCCACAGACTGAAACCCCTTTAACACACACTGAAACCCCTTCCCCACACACTGAAACCCATCCCCACACACTGAAACCCTTCCCCACACACTGTAACCCCTTCGCCGCTCACTGAAACCCCTTCCCCACACACTGAAACCGCTTCTGCACGCACTGAAATCCCTTCCCCGCGCACTGAAACCCCTTCCCCGCACACTGAAACACTTCCACACACGCTGCAACCCCTTCCCCACAAGCTGAAACCCCTTCCACACACACTGAAACCCATCCCCACACACTGAAACCCCTTGTCCACACACTGAAACCCCTTCACCACGCACTGAAACCTCTTCCACACATACTGAAACCTCTTCCCCAAAAACTGAAACCTGTTCCCCACAGACTGAAACCTCTTCCCCACACACTGAAACTCCTTCCCCACGCACTGAAACCTCTTCCACACACACTGAAACCCCTTCCCCGCACACTGAAACCTCTTCCCCACACACTGAATCCCCTTCACCACACACTGAAACCCCTTCCCCACACACTGAAACTTCTTCCCCACACACTGAAACCACATCCCCACAGACAGAAACCCCTTCCCCACGCTCTGAAACCCCTTCCCCACACACTTAAAACATCTTCCCCACACTCTTTAAACTCTTCCCCACACACTGAAACCCCTTCCCCACACACTGAAACACATACCAACACACTGAAACCCCTTCCCCACACACTGAAACCCATCCCCACACACTGAAACCCATCCCCACACACAGTACCCCCTTCCCCGCACACTGAAACCCCTTCCCCACACACTGAAACCGCTTCCACACACACTGAAATCCCTTCCCCGCACACTGAAACCCCTTCCCCGCACACTGAAACCCCTTCCCCACACACTGAAACTGCTTCCGCACACACTGAAACCCCTTCCCCACACACTGAAACCTCTTCCCCACACACTGAAACCACATCCCCACAGACAGAAACCCCTTCCCCACACTCTGAAACCCCTTCCCCACACACTTAAAACATCTTCCCCACACTCTTTAAACTCTTCCCCACACACTGAAACCCATCCCCACACACTGAAACCCTTCCCCACAAACAGTACCCCCTTCCCCGCACACTGAAACCCCTTCCCCACACACTGAAATCGCTTCCACACACACTGAAATCCCTTCCCCGCACACTGAAACCCCTTCCCCGCACACTGAAACCCCTTCCCCACACACTGAAACCGCTTCCGCACACATTGAAATCCCTTCCCCGCGCACTGAAACCCCTTCCCCGCACACTGAAACCCTTCCACACACGCTGAAACCCCTTCCCCACACGATGAAACCCCATCCACACACACTGAAACCCATCCCCACACACTGAAACCCCTTCCCCACACACTGAAACCGCTTTGCACGCTCTGAAACCTCTTCCACACATACTGAAACCTCTTCTCCAAAAACTGAAACCTGTTCCCCACAGACTGAAACCTCTTCCCCACACACTGAAACTCCTTCCGCAAGCACTGAAATCTCTTCCACACACACTGAAACCCCTTCCCCGCACACTGAAACCTCTTCCCCACACACTGAATCCCCTTCACCACACACTGAAACCCCTTCCCCACACACTGAAACCTCTTCCCCACTCACTGAAACCACATCCCCACAGACAGAAACCCCTTCCCCACACACTTAAAACATCTTCCGCACACTCTTAAAACTCTTCCCCACACACTGAAACCCCTTCCCCACACACTGAAGCCCATCCCAACACACTGAAACCCCTTCCCCACACACTGAACCCCATCCCCACCCACTGAAACCCTTCCCCGCACACTGAAACCCCTTCCCCACACACTGAAACCGCTTCCACACACACTGAAACCCCTTCCCCGCACACTGAAACCCCTTCCCCGCACACTGAAACCCTTCCCCACACGCTGAAACCCCTTCCCCACACGCTGAAACCCCTTCCACACACACTGAAACCCATCCCCACACACTGAAACCACTTCCCTACAGACTGAAACCCCTTCCCCACATTCTGCAACCTCTTCGCCACAGACTGAAACAATTCCCCACACACTGAAACCCATCCCCACACACTGAAACCCCTTCCCCACACACTGAAACACATCCCCACACACTGAAACCTCTTCCCCACACACTGACACCCGTCCCCACACACTGAAATCCTTCCCCACACACTGAAACCTCTTCCCACACACTGAAACCTCTTCGCCACAGTCTGAAACCCTTCCCCACACACTGAAACCCATCCCCACTCACTGAAACCCCTTCCCCACACACTGAAACCCATCCCCACACACTGGAACCACTTCCCCACATACTGAAACCTCTTCCCACACAGTGAAACCTCTTCCCGACACACTGAAACCTCTTCCCCACACACTGAAACCCATTCACCGCACACTGAAACCTCTTCCCCACACACTGACACCCCTTCCCCACACACTGAAACCTCTTCCCCACACACTGAAACCCCTTCCCCACAGACTGAAACCCCTTAACCTCACACTGAAACCCATCCCCACACACTGAAACCCCTTCCCCACACACTGAAACCTCTTCCCCACACAGTGAAACCCCTTCCCCACACACTGAACCCCTTTCCAACACTCTGAAACACGTTCCCTAAACACTGAAACCCATCCCCACACACTGAAACCTCTTCCCCACACAGTGAAACCCCTTCCCCGCACACTGAAACCCCTTCCCCGCACACTGAAACCCTTCCCCACACTATGAAACCCCTTCCCAACACGCTGAAACCCCTTCCACACACACTGAAACCTGTCCCCACACGCTGAAACCCCTTCCCCACAGACTGAAACCCCTTTAACACACACTGAAACCCCTTCCCCACACACTGAAACCCATCCCCATACAATGAAACCCCTTCCCCACACACTGAAACCCATCCCCACACACTGAAACCCTTCCCCACACACTGTAACCCCTTCGCCGCTCACTGAAACCCCTTCCCCACACACTGAAACCGCTTCTGCACATACTGAAATCCCTTCCCCGCGCACTGAAACCCCTTCCCCGCACACTGAAACCCTTCCACACACGCTGAAACCCCTTCCCCACACGCTGAAACCCCTTCCACACACACTGAAACCCATCCCCACACACTGAAACCCCTTGTCCACACACTGAAACCCCTTCACCACGCACTGAAACCTCTTCCACACATACTGAAACCTCTTCCCCAAAAACTGAAACCTGTTCCCCACAGACTGAAACCTCTTCCCCACACACTGAAACTCCTTCCCCACGCAATGAAACCTCTTCCACACACACTGAAACCCCTTCCCCGCACACTGAAACCTCTTCCCCACACACTGAATCCCCTTCACCACACACTGAAACCCCTTCCCCACACACTGAAACCTCTTCCCCACACACTGAAACCACATCCCCACAGACAGAAACCCCTTCCCCACACTCTGAAACCCCTTCCCCACACACTTAAAACATCTTCCCCACACTCTTTAAACTCTTCCCCACACACTGAAACCCCTTCCCCACACACTGAAACCCATCCCAACACACTGAAACCCCTTCTCCACACACTGAAACCCATCCCCACACACTGAAACCCATCCCCACACACAGTACCCCCTTCCCCGCACACTGAAACCCCTTCCCCACACACTGAAACCGCTTCCACACACACTGAAATCCCTTCCCCGCACACTGAAACCCCTTCCCCGCACACTGAAACCCCTTCCCCACACACTGAAACCGCTTCCGCACACAATGAAACCCCTTCCCCACACACTGAAACCTCTTCCCCACACACTGAAACCACATCCCCACAGACAGAAACCCCTTCCCCACACTCTGAAACCCCTTCCCACACACTTAAAACATCTTCCCCACACTCTTTAAACTCTTCCCCACACACTGAAACCCATCCCCACACACTGAAACCCTTGCCCACAAACAGTACCCCCTTCCCCGCACACTGAAAACCCTTCCCCACACACTGAAATCGATTCCACACACACTGAAATCCCTTCCCCGCACACTGAAACCCCTTCCCCGCACACTGAAACCCCTTCCCCACACACTGAAACCGCTTCCGCACACATTGAAATCCCTTCCCCGCGCACTGAAACCCCTTCCCCGCACACTGAAACCCTTCCACACACGCTGAAACCCCTTCCCCACACGCTGAAACCCCTTCCACACACACTGAAACCCATCCCCACACACTGAAACCCCTTCCCCACACACTGAAACCGCTTTGCACGCACTGAAACCTCTTCCACACATACTGAAACCTCTTCTCCAAAAACTGAAACCTGTTCCCCACAGACTGAAACCTCTTCCCCACACACTGAAACTCCTTCCGCACGCACTGAAACCTCTTCCACACACACTGAAACCCCTTCCCCGCACACTGAAACCTCTTCCCCACACACTGAATCCCCTTCACCACACACTGAAACCCCTTCCCCACACACTGAAACCTCTTCCCCACACACTGAAACCACATCCCCACAGACAGAAACCCCTTCCCCACACTCTGAAACCCCTTCCCCACACACTTAAAACATCTTCCGCACACTCTTAAAACTCTTCCCCACACACTGAAACCCCTTCCCCACACACTGAAACCCATCCCAACACACTGAAACCCCTTCCCCACACACTGAACCCCATCCCCACACACTGAAACCCTTCCCCACACACTGTAACCCCTTCCCCGCACACTGAAACCCCTTCCCCACACACTGAAACCGCTTCCACACACACTGAAACCCCTTCCCCGCACACTGAAACCCCTTCCCCGCTCTCTGAAACTCTTCCCCACACGCTGAAACCACTTCCCCACACGCTGAAACCCCTTCCACACACACTGAAACCCATCCCCACACACTGAAACCCCTTCCCCACACACTGAAACCCCTTCGCCACGTACTGATACCTCTTCCACACATGCTGAAACCTCTTCCCCAAAAACTGAAATCCCTTCGCCACGCACTGAAACCTCTTCCCCACACACTGAAATCCCTTCCACACACACTGAAATCCCTTCCCCACACACTGAAACCACATTCCCACAGATAGAAACCCCTTCCCCAAACTCTGAAACCCCTTCCCCACACACTTAAAACATCTTCCCCACACTCTTAAAACTCTTCCCCACACACTGAAACCCCTTCCCAACACACTGAAACCCTTCCCCACACACTGTAACCCCTTCCCCGCACACTGAAACCCCTTCCCCACACACTGAAACCGCTTCCACACACACTGAAATCCCTTCCACACACACTGAAATCCCTTCCCCGCACACTGAAACCCTTTCCCCGCACACTGAAACCCCTTCCCCACACACTGAAACCGGTTCCAAACACACTGAAATCCCTTCCCCGCGCACGGAAACCCCTTCCCCGCACACTGAAACCCTTCCACACACGCTGAAACCCCTTCCACACACACTGAAACCCATCCCCACACACTGAAACCCCTTCCCCACACACTGAAACCCCTTCGCCACGCACTGAAACCTCTTCCACACATACTGAAACCTCTTCCCCAAAAACTGAACCCTGTTCCCCACAGACTGATACCTCTTCCCCACACACTGAAACTCCTTCCCCACGCACTGAAACCTCTTCCACACACACTGAAACCCCTTCCCCGCACACTGAAACCTCTTCCCCACAAACTGAATCCCCTTCACCACACACTGAAACCCCTTCCCCATACACTGAAACCTCTTCCCCACACACTGAAACCACATCCCCACAGACAGAAACCCCTTCCCCACACACTTAAAACATCTTCCCCACACTCTTAAAACTCTGCCCCACACACTGAAACCCCTTCCCCACACACTGAAACCCATCCCAACATACTGAAACCCCTTCCCGACACACTGAAACCCATCCCCACACACTGATACCCTTCCCCACACACTGTAACCACTTCCCCGCACACTGAAACCCCTTCCCCACACACTGAAACCGCTTCCAAACACACTGAAATCCCTTTCCCGCACACTTAAACCCCTTCCCCGCACACTGAAACCCTTCCACACACGCTGAAACACCTTCCCCACACGCTGAAACCCCTTCCACACACACTGAAACCCATCCCCACACACTGAAACCCCTTCCCCACACACTGAAACCCCTTCCCCACGCACTGAAACCTCTTCCACACATACTGAAAGCTCTTCCCCAAAAATTGAAACCTGTTCCCCACAGACTGAAATCTCTTCCGCACACACTGAAAGCTCTTCCCCACAGACTGAAACCCTTCCCCACACACTGAAACCTCTTCCCCACACACTGAAACTCCTTCCCGACGCATTGAAACCTCTTCCACACACACTGAAACATCTTCCCACACACTGAAACCTGTTCCCCACACGCTGAAACTTCTTCCACATGCACAGAAACCCATCCCCACACACTGAAACCCCTTCCACACACACTGAAAAATCTTCCACACACACTAAAACCCCTTCCAAACGCACTGAGACACCTTCCACACACACTGTTACCCCTTCCCCACACACTGAAATCCTCCCCACACACTGAAACCTCTTCCACACACACTGAAACCTCTTCGCCACAGACTGAAACCCTTCCCCACACACTGAAACCTCTTCCCCACACACTGAACCCTCTTCCCCACACACTGAAACCCCTTCCCCGCAAACTGAAACCTCTTCCCCACACACTGAATTCCCTTTACCACACACTGAATCCCCTTCCCCACACACTGAAACCTCTTCCCCACAGAGTGAAACCACTTCCCCACAGACTGAAACCCCTTCCCCACACTCTGAAACCTCTTCCCCACACACTGAAACCTCTTCCCCACACACTGAAACTACTTCCCCACAAACTGAAACCCCTTCCCCACACACTGAAACCTCTTCCCCACACACTGAAACCCCTTGCCCACAGACTGAAACCCCTTAACCACACGCTGAAACCCATCCCCACACACTGACATATCTTCAACGCACACTGAAACCCCTTCCCCACAGACTGAAACCCCTTCCCCACACACTGAAACCCATCCCCACACACTGAAACCTCTTCCCCACACACTGAAACACATTCGCCACACACTGAAACCCTACCCCACACACTTAAACCCATCTCCACACACTGAAACCTCTTCCCCTTAACTGAAAGCTCTTCCCCACAGACTGAAACCCTTCCACACACACTGAAACCTCTTCCCCACACACTGCAACCCCTTCCCCACGCACTGAAACCTCTTCCACATATACTGAAACCTCTTCCCCACACACTGAAACCTCTTCCCCACACACTGAAACTCCTTCCCCATACACTGAACCCTCTACCACACACACTGAAACCTCTTCCACGCACACTGAAACCTCTTCCCCACACGCTTAAACCTCTTCCACACGCACTGAAACCCATCCCCACACACTGAAACCTCTTCCACACACACTGAAACCTCTTCCACACACAATAAAACACCTTCCCCACGCACTGAAACCCCTTCCACACACACTGTAAACCCTTCCCCGCACACTGAAACCCCTTCCCCGCACACTGAAACCCTTCCCCACACGCTGAAACCCGTTACCCACTCGCTGAAACTCCTTCCACACACACTGAAACCTCTTCCACATGCACTGAAACCCATTCCGCACAGACTGAAACACATCCCCACACACTGAAACCCATGCCTTCATAATGAATCCATTCCCCACACACTGAAACCCCTTCGCCACGCACTGAAACCTCTTCCACACATCCTGAAACCTCTTCCCCAAAAACCGAAACCTGTTCCCCACAGACTGAAACCTCTTCCCCACACACTGAAACCCATCCCCACACACTGAAACCCATCTCCACACACTGAAACCTATTCCCCACACACTGAAAGCTCTTCCCCACAGACTGAAACCCTTCCATACACACTGAAACCTCTTCCCCAGACACTGCAGCCCCTTCCCCACGCACTGAAACCTCTTCCACATATACTGAAACCTCTTCCCCACACACTGAATCCTCTTCCCCACACACTGAAACCTCTTCCCCACACACTGAGACTCCTTCCCCATACACTGAACCCTCTACCACACACACTGAAACCTCTTCCACGCACACTTAAACCTCTTCCACACACACTGAAACCTCTTCCCCACACACTGCAACCCCTTCCCCACGCACTGAAACCTCTTCCACATATACTGAAACCGATTCCCCACACACTGAAACCGATTCCCCACACACTGAAACCTCTTCCCCACACACTGAAACTCCTTCCCCATACACTGAACCCTCTACCACACACACTGAAACCTCTTCCACGCACACTGAAACCTCTTCCCCACAGGCTTAAACTTCTTCCACACGCACTGAAACCCATCCCCGCACACTGAAACCTCTTAACCACGCACTGAAACCCCTTCCACACACACTGTAACCCCTTCCCCGCACACTGAAACCCCTTCCCCGCACACTGAAACCCTTCCCCACACGCTGAAACCCGTTACCCACTCGCTGAAACTCCTTCCACACACACTGAAACCTCTTCCACATGCACTGAAACCCATTCCGCACACACTGAAACACATCCCCACACACTGAAACCCATCCCTTCTAAATGAATCCAATCCCCACACACTGAAACCCCTTCGCCACGCACTGAAACCTCTTCCACACATACTGAAACCTCTTCCCCAAAAACTGAAACCTGTTCCCCACAGACTGAAACCTCTTCCCCACACACTGAAACCCATCCCCACACACTGAAACCCATCTCCACACACTGAAACCTCTTCCCCACACACTGAAAGCTCTTCCCCACAGACTGAAACCCTTCCACACACACTGAAACCTCTTCCCCAGACACTGCAACCCCTTCCCCACGCACTGAAACCTCTTCCACATATACTGAAACCTCTTCCCCACACACTGAAACCTCTTCCCCACACACTGAAACCTCTTCCCCACACACTGAAACTCCTTCCCCATCCACTGAACCCTCTACCACACACACTGAAACCTCTTCCACGCACACTGAAACCTCTTCCCCACACGCTTAAACTTCTTCCACACGCACTGAAACCGATCCCCACACACTGAAACCTCTTCCACACAAACTGAAACCTCTTCCACACACAAAAAAACACCTTCCCCACGCACTGAAACCCCTTCCACACACACTGTAACCCCTTCCCCGCACACTGAAACCCCTTCCCCGCACACTGAAACCCTTCCCCACACGCTGAAACCCGTTACCCACTCGCTGAAACTCCTTCCACACACACTGAAACCTCTTCCACATGCACTGAAACCCATTCCGCACACACTGAAACACATCCCCACACACTGAAACCCATCCCTTCAAAATGAATCCATTCCCCACACACTGAAACCCCTTCGCCACGCACTGAAACCTCTTCCACACATACTGAAACCCCATCCCCACACACTGAAACCTCTTCCACACATACTGAAACCTCTTCCCCAAAAACTGAAACCTGTTCCCCACAGACTGAAACCTCTTCCCCACACACTGAAGCTCCTTCCCCACGCACTGAAACCTCTTCCCCACACACTGAATCCCCTTCACCACACACTGAAACCCCTTCCCCACAGACTGAAACCTCTTCCCCACACACTGAATTCCCTTTACCACACACTGAATCCCCTTCCCCACACACTGAAACGTCTTCCCCACAGACTGAAACCACTTCCCCACAGACTGAAACCCCTTCCCCACACTCTGAAACCTCTTCCCCACACTCTGAAACCTCTTCCCCACACACTGAATCTACTTCCCCACAAACTGAAACCCCTTCCCCACATACTGAAACCTCTTCCCCACACACTGAAACCCCTTGCCCACAGACTGAAACCCCTTAACCACACGCTGAAACCCATCCCCACACACTGAAATCTCTTCAACGCACACTGAAACCCCTTCCCCACAGACTGAAACCCCTTCCCCACACACTGAAACCCATCCCCACACACTGAAACCTCTTCCCCACACACTGAAACCCCTTCCCCACACACTGAAACCCATCCCCACACACTGAAACCCATCTCCACAAACTGAAACCTCTTCCCCACACACTGAAAGCTCTTCCCCAGAGACTGAAACCCTTCCACACATACTGAAACCTCTTCCCCACACACTGCAACCCCTTCCCCACGCACTGAAACCTCTTCCACATGTACTGAAACCTCTTCCCCACACACTGAAACCTCTTCCACACACACTGAAACCTCTTCCCCACACACTGAAACTCCTTCCCCATACACTGAACCCTCTACCACACACACTGAAACCTCTTCCACGCACACTGAAGCCTCTTCCCCACACGCTTAAACTTCTTCCGCACGCACTGAAACCCATCCCCACACACTGAAACCTCTTCCACACACACTGAAACCTCTTCCAGACACAATAAAACACCTTCCCCACGCACTGAAACCCCTTCCACACACACTGTAACCCCTTCCCCGCACACTGAAACCCCTTCCCCGCACACTGAAACCCTTCCCCACACGCTGAAACCCGTTGCCCACTCGCTAAAACTCCTTCCACTCACACTGAAACCTCTTCCACATGCACTGAAACCCATTCCGCACACACTGAAACACATCCCCACACACTGAAACCCATCCCTTCAAAATGAATCCATTCCCTACACAATGAAACCCATCCGGACATACTGAAACTTCTTCCCCACACACTGAAACCCCTTATCCACACACTGAAACCCCTTCCCCACAGACTGAAACCTCTTCCCCACACACTGAAACCTCTTCCGCACAGACTGTAACCCCTTCCCCAGACATTGAAACCCATCCCCACACTCTGAAACCTCATGCCCACACACTGAAACCCCTTCCCCACATACTGAAACCCCTTCCCCACACACTGAAACCCATCCCCACACACTGAAACCTCTTCCCCTCACACTGAAACACCTTCCCCACAAACTGAAACCTCTTCCCCACACACTGAAACTCCTTCCCCATACACTGAACCCTCTACCACACACACTGAACCCTCTTCCACGCACACTGAAATCTCTTCCCCACACGCTTAAACTTCTTCCACACGCAATGAAACCCATCCCCACACACTGAAACCTCTTCCACAAACACTGAAACCTCTTCCACACGCAATAAAACACCTTCCCCACGCACTGAAACCCCTTCCACACACACTGTAACCCCTTCCCCGCACACTGAAACCCCTTCCCCGCACACTGAAACCCTTCCCCACACGCTGAAACCCGTTACCCACTCGCTGAAACTCCTTCCACACACACTGAAACCTCTTCCACATGCACTGAAACCCATTCCGCACACACTGAAACACATCCCCACACACTGAAACCCATCCCTTCTAAATGAATCCATTCCCCACACAATGAAACCCATCCGCACATACTGAAACTACTTCTCCACACACTGAAACCCCTTATCCACACACTGAAGCCCCTTCCCCACAGACTGAAACCTCTTCCCCACACACTGAAACCTCTTCCGCACAGACTGTAACCCCTTCCCCAGACATTGAAACCCATCCCCACACTCTGAAACCTCATTCCCACACACTGAAACCCCTTCCCCACACACTGAAACCCCATCCCCACACACTGAAACCCATCCCCACACAGTGAAACCTCTTCCCCACACACTGAAACACATTCCCCACACACTGAAACCCTACCCCACACACTGAAACACATCCCCACACACTGAAATCCTTCCCCACACACTGAAACCTCTTCCCACACACTGAAACCTCTTCGCCACAGACTGAAACCCTTCCCCACACACTGAAACCTCTTCCCCACACACTTAAACCTCTTCCCCTCACACTGAAACACCTTCCCCACAAACTGAAACCTCTTCCCCACACACTGAAACTCCTTCCCCATACACTGAACCCTCTACCACACACACTGAACCCTCTTCCACGCACACTGAAATCTCTTCCCCACACGCTTAAACTTCTTCCACACGCAATGAAACCCATCCCCACACACTGAAACCTCTTCCACACACACTGAAACCTCTTCCACACGCAATAAAACACCTTCCCCACGCACTGAAACCCCTTCCACACACACTGTAACCCCTTCCCCGCACACTGAAACCCCTTCCCCGCACACTGAAACCCTTCCCCACACGCTGAAACCCGTTACCCACTCGCTGAAACTCCTTCCACACACACTGAAACCTCTTCCACATGCACTGAAACCCATTCCGCACACACTGAAACACATCCCCACACACTGAAACCCATCCCTTCTAAATGAATCCATTCCCCACACAATGAAACCCATCCGCACATACTGAAACTACTTCTCCACACACTGAAACCCCTTATCCACACACTGAAGCCCCTTCCCCACAGACTGAAACCTCTTCCCCACACACTGAAACCTCTTCCGCACAGACTGTAACCCCTTCCCCAGACATTGAAACCCATCCCCACACTCTGAAACCTCATGCCCACACACTGAAACCCCTTCCCCACACACTGAAACCCCATCCCCACACACTGAAACCCATCCCCACACAGTGAAACCTCTTCCCCACACACTGAAACACATTCCCCACACACTGAAACCCTACCCCACACACTGAAACACATCCCCACACACTGAAATCCTTCCCCACACACTGAAACCTCTTCCCACACACTGACACCTCTTCGCCACAGACTGAAACCCATCCCCACACACTGACATATCTTCAACGCACACTGAAACCCCTTCCCCACAGACTGAAACCCCTTCCCCACACACTGAAACCCATCCCCACACACTGAAACCTCTTCCCCACACACTGAAACACATTCGCCACACACTGAAACCCTACCCCACACACTTAAACCCATCTCCACACACTGAAACCTCTTCCCCTTAACTGAAAGCTCTTCCCCACAGACTGAAACCCTTCCACACACACTGAAACCTCTTCCCCACACACTGCAACCCCTTCCCCACGCACTGAAACCTCTTCCACATATACTGAAACCTCTTCCCCACACACTGAAACCTCTTCCCCACACACTGAAACTCCTTCCCCATACACTGAACCCTCTACCACACACACTGAAACCTCTTCCACGCACACTGAAACCTCTTCCCCACACGCTTAAACCTCTTCCACACGCACTGAAACCCATCCCCACACACTGAAACCTCTTCCACACACACTGAAACCTCTTCCACACACAATAAAACACCTTCCCCACGCACTGAAACCCCTTCCACACACACTGTAAACCCTTCCCCGCACACTGAAACCCCTTCCCCGCACACTGAAACCCTTCCCCACACGCTGAAACCCGTTACCCACTCGCTGAAACTCCTTCCACACACACTGAAACCTCTTCCACATGCACTGAAACCCATTCCGCACAGACTGAAACACATCCCCACACACTGAAACCCATCCCTTCATAATGAATCCATTCCCCACACACTGAAACCCCTTCGCCACGCACTGAAACCTCTTCCACACATCCTGAAACCTCTTCCCCAAAAACCGAAACCTGTTCCCCACAGACTGAAACCTCTTCCCCACACACTGAAACCCATCCCCACACACTGAAACCCATCTCCACACACTGAAACCTCTTCCCCACACACTGAAAGCTCTTCCCCACAGACTGAAACCCTTCCATACACACTGAAACCTCTTCCCCAGACACTGCAGCCCCTTCCCCACGCACTGAAACCTCTTCCACATATACTGAAACCTCTTCCCCACACACTGAATCCTCTTCCCCACACACTGAAACCTCTTCCCCACACACTGAAACTCCTTCCCCATACACTGAACCCTCTACCACACACACTGAAACCTCTTCCACGCACACTTAAACCTCTTCCACACACACTGAAACCTCTTCCCCACACACTGCAACCCCTTCCCCACGCACTGAAACCTCTTCCACATATACTGAAACCGATTCCCCACACACTGAAACCGATTCCCCACACACTGAAACCTCTTCCCCACACACTGAAACTCCTTCCCCATACACTGAACCCTCTACCACACACACTGAAACCTCTTCCACGCACACTGAAACCTCTTCCCCACAGGCTTAAACTTCTTCCACACGCACTGAAACCCATCCCCGCACACTGAAACCTCTTAACCACGCACTGAAACCCCTTCCAAACACACTGTAACCCCTTCCCCGCACACTGAAACCCCTTCCCCGCACACTGAAACCCTTCCCCACACGCTGAAACCCGTTACCCACTCGCTGAAACTCCTTCCACACACACTGAAACCTCTTCCACATGCACTGAAACCCATTCCGCACACACTGAAACACATCCCCACACACTGAAACCCATCCCTTCTAAATGAATCCAATCCCCACACACTGAAACCCCTTCGCCACGCACTGAAACCTCTTCCACACATACTGAAACCTCTTCCCCAAAAACTGAAACCTGTTCCCCACAGACTGAAACCTCTTCCCCACACACTGAAACCCATCCCCACACACTGAAACCCATCTCCACACACTGAAACCTCTTCCCCACACACTGAAAGCTCTTCCCCACAGACTGAAACCCTTCCACACACACTGAAACCTCTTCCCCAGACACTGCAACCCCTTCCCCACGCACTGAAACCTCTTCCACATATACTGAAACCTCTTCCCCACACACTGAAACCTCTTCCCCACACACTGAAACCTCTTCCCCACACACTGAAACTCCTTCCCCATCCACTGAACCCTCTACCACACACACTGAAACCTCTTCCACGCACACTGAAACCTCTTCCCCACACGCTTAAACTTCTTCCACACGCACTGAAACCGATCCCCACACACTGAAACCTCTTCCACACAAACTGAAACCTCTTCCACACACAAAAAAACACCTTCCCCACGCACTGAAACCCCTTCCACACACACTGTAACCCCTTCCCCGCACACTGAAACCCCTTCCCCGCACACTGAAACCCTTCCCCACACGCTGAAACCCGTTACCCACTCGCTGAAACTCCTTCCACACACACTGAAACCTCTTCCACATGCACTGAAACCCATTCCGCACACACTGAAACACATCCCCACACACTGAAACCCATCCCTTCAAAATGAATCCATTCCCCACACACTGAAACCCCTTCGCCACGCACTGAAACCTCTTCCACACATACTGAAACCCCATCCCCACACACTGAAACCTCTTCCACACATACTGAAACCTCTTCCCCAAAAACAGAAACCTGTTCCCCACAGACTGAAACCTCTTCCCCACACACTGAAGCTCCTTCCCCACGCACTGAAACCTCTTCCCCACACACTGAATCCCCTTCACCACACACTGAAACCCCTTCCCCACAGACTGAAACCTCTTCCCCACACACTGAATTCCCTTTACCACACACTGAATCCCCTTCCCCACACACTGAAACGTCTTCCCCACAGACTGAAACCACTTCCCCACAGACTGAAACCCCTTCCCCACACTCTGAAACCTCTTCCCCACACTCTGAAACCTCTTCCCCACACACTGAATCTACTTCCCCACAAACTGAAACCCCTTCCCCACATACTGAAACCTCTTCCCCACACACTGAAACCCCTTGCCCACAGACTGAAACCCCTTAACCACACGCTGAAACCCATCCCCACACACTGAAATCTCTTCAACGCACACTGAAACCCCTTCCCCACAGACTGAAACCCCTTCCCCACACACTGAAACCCATCCCCACACACTGAAACCTCTTCCCCACACACTGAAACCCCTTCCCCACACACTGAAACCCATCCCCACACACTGAAACCCATCTCCACAAACTGAAACCTCTTCCCCACACACTGAAAGCTCTTCCCCAGAGACTGAAACCCTTCCACACATACTGAAACCTCTTCCCCACACACTGCAACCCCTTCCCCACGCACTGAAACCTCTTCCACATGTACTGAAACCTCTTCCCCACACACTGAAACCTCTTCCACACACACTGAAACCTCTTCCCCACACACTGAAACTCCTTCCCCATACACTGAACCCTCTACCACACACACTGAAACCTCTTCCACGCACACTGAAACCTCTTCCCCACACGCTTAAGCTTCTTCCGCACGCACTGAAACCCATCCCCACACACTGAAACCTCTTCCACACACACTGAAACCTCTTCCAGACACAATAAAACACCTTCCCCACGCACTGAAACCCCTTCCACACACACTGTAACCCCTTCCCCGCACACTGAAACCCCTTCCCCGCACACTGAAACCCTTCCCCACACGCTGAAACCCGTTGCCCACTCGCTAAAACTCCTTCCACTCACACTGAAACCTCTTCCACATGCACTGAAACCCATTCCGCACACACTGAAACACATCCCCACACACTGAAACCCATCCCTTCAAAATGAATCCATTCCCTACACAATGAAACCCATCCGGACATACTGAAACTTCTTCCCCACACACTGAAACCCCTTATCCACACACTGAAACCCCTTCCCCACAGACTGAAACCTCTTCCCCACACACTGAAACCTCTTCCGCACAGACTGTAACCCCTTCCCCAGACATTGAAACCCATCCCCACACTCTGAAACCTCATGCCCACACACTGAAACCCCTTCCCCACATACTGAAACCCCTTCCCCACACACTGAAACCCATCCCCACACACTGAAACCTCTTCCCCTCACACTGAAACACCTTCCCCACAAACTGAAACCTCTTCCCCACACACTGAAACTCCTTCCCCATACACTGAACCCTCTACCACACACACTGAACCCTCTTCCACGCACACTGAAATCTCTTCCCCACACGCTTAAACTTCTTCCACACGCAATGAAACCCATCCCCACACACTGAAACCTCTTCCACAAACACTGAAACCTCTTCCACACGCAATAAAACACCTTCCCCACGCACTGAAACCCCTTCCACACACACTGTAACCCCTTCCCCGCACACTGAAACCCCTTCCCCGCACACTGAAACCCTTCCCCACACGCTGAAACCCGTTACCCACTCGCTGAAACTCCTTCCACACACACTGAAACCTCTTCCACATGCACTGAAACCCATTCCGCACACACTGAAACACATCCCCACACACTGAAACCCATCCCTTCTAAATGAATCCATTCCCCACACAATGAAACCCATCCGCACATACTGAAACTACTTCTCCACACACTGAAACCCCTTATCCACACACTGAAGCCCCTTCCCCACAGACTGAAACCTCTTCCCCACACACTGAAACCTCTTCCGCACAGACTGTAACCCCTTCCCCAGACATTGAAACCCATCCCCACACTCTGAAACCTCATGCCCACACACTGAAACCCCTTCCCCACACACTGAAACCCCATCCCCACACACTGAAACCCATCCCCACACAGTGAAACCTCTTCCCCACACACTGAAACACATTCCCCACACACTGAAACCCTACCCCACACACTGAAACACATCCCCACACACTGAAATCCTTCCCCACACACTGAAACCTCTTCCCACACACTGAAACCTCTTCGCCACAGACTGAAACCCTTCCCCACACACTGAAACCTCTTCCCCACACACTTAAACCTCTTCCCCTCACACTGAAACACCTTCCCCACAAACTGAAACCTCTTCCCCACACACTGAAACTCCTTCCCCATACACTGAACCCTCTACCACACACACTGAACCCTCTTCCACGCACACTGAAATCTCTTCCCCACACGCTTAAACTTCTTCCACACGCAATGAAACCCATCCCCACACACTGAAACCTCTTCCACACACACTGAAACCTCTTCCACACGCAATAAAACACCTTCCCCACGCACTGAAACCCCTTCCACACACACTGTAACCCCTTCCCCGCACACTGAAACCCCTTCCCCGCACACTGAAACCCTTCCCCACACGCTGAAACCCGTTACCCACTCGCTGAAACTCCTTCCACACACACTGAAACCTCTTCCACATGCACTGAAACCCATTCCGCACACACTGAAACACATCCCCACACACTGAAACCCATCCCTTCTAAATGAATCCATTCCCCACACAATGAAACCCATCCGCACATACTGAAACTACTTCTCCACACACTGAAACCCCTTATCCACACACTGAAGCCCCTTCCCCACAGACTGAAACCTCTTCCCCACACACTGAAACCTCTTCCGCACAGACTGTAACCCCTTCCCCAGACATTGAAACCCATCCCCACACTCTGAAACCTCATGCCCACACACTGAAACCCCTTCCCCACACACTGAAACCCCATCCCCACACACTGAAACCCATCCCCACACAGTGAAACCTCTTCCCCACACACTGAAACACATTCCCCACACACTGAAACCCTACCCCACACACTGAAACACATCCCCACACACTGAAATCCTTCCCCACACACTGAAACCTCTTCCCACACACTGACACCTCTTCGCCACAGACTGAAACCCATCCCCACACACTGAAACCTCTTCCCCACACACTGAAACCTCTTCCCCACACACTGCAACCCCTTCCTCGCACACTGAAACCTTTCCCTACAGACTGAAACCCTTCCCCACACACTGAAACATCTTCCCACACACTGAAACACCTTCCCAACACACAGAAAGAAATCCCCACACACTGAAACCGCTTCCCCACACACTGAAACCCCTTCCCCAGACACTGAAACCCATCCCCACACACTGAAACCTCTTCCCCAAACACTGCAACCTCTTCCCCACACACTGAAACCCCTTCCCCTCACACTGAAACCCCTTCCCCACACACTCAAACCTCTTCCCCAAACACTGAAACAAATTCCCCAAAGACTGAAACCACTTCCCGACACACTGAGACCTCTTCCCCACACACTGAAACCTCTTCCCCACACACTGAAACCCCTTATTCCACACACTGAAACCCATTCCCCACAGACTGAAAGCTCTTCCCCAGACACTGAAACCTCTTCCCCACAGACTGGAACGCATTCCCCACACACTGAAACCCATCCCCACACACTGAATCCTCAGGCCCACACACTGAAACACCTTCCCCACACACTGAAACCCCTTCACCACATACTGCAACCCATCCCCACACACTGAAACATCTTCCCCACACAATGAAACCCCTTTCCCACACACTGAAATACATCCCCACAAACTGAAACCCCTTCCCCACACTCTGAAACCCATCCCCACACACTGAAACCCTTCCCCACACACTGTAACCTCTTCCCACACACTTAAAACTCTTCGCCAACGACTGTAACCCTTCCCCACACACTGAAACCTCTTCCCCACATACTGAAACCTCTTCCCCACACACTGAAACCCCTTCCCCGCACACTGAAACCTCTTCCCCAAACACTGAATCCCCTTCACCACACACTGAAACCCATTCCACACACACTGAAGCATCTTCTCCACACACTGAAACCACTTCCCCACAGACGGAAACCCCTTCCCCACACTCTGAAACCTCTTCCACACACACTGAAACCTCCTCCCCACACACTGAAACCACATCCACACACACTGAAACCTCTTCCACACACAATAAAACACCTTCCCCACGCACTGAAACCCCTTCCACACACTCTGTAACTCCTTCCCCGCACACTGAAACCCCTTCCCCGCACACTGAAACCCTTCCCCACACGCTGAAACCCGTTACCCACTCGCTGAAACTCCTTCCACACACTGAAACCTCTTCCACATGCACTGAAACCCATTCCGCACACACTGAAACACATCCCCACACACTGAAACCCATCCCTTCAAAATGAATCTATTCCCCACACAATGAAACCCATCCGCACATACTGAAACCTCTTCCCCACACACTGAAACCCCTTATCCACACACTGAAACCCCTTCCCCACAGACTGAAACCTCTTCCCCACACACTGAAACCTCTTCCGCACAGACTGTAACCCCTTCTCCAGACATTGAAACCCATCCCCACACTCTGAAACCTCATGCCCACACACTGAAACCCCTTCCCCACATACTGAAACCCCTTCCCCACACACTGAAACCCATCCCCACACACTGAAACCTCTTCCCCTCACACTGAAACACATCCCCACACACTGAAACCTCTTCCCCACACACTGAAACACCTTCCCCACACACTGAAACCCTTCCCCACACACTGAAACACATCCCCACACACTGAAATCCTTCCCCACACACTGAAAACTCTTCCCACACACTGAAACCTCTTCGCCACGGACTGAAACCCTTCCCCACACACTGAAACCTCTTCCCCACACACTGAAACCTCTTCCCCACACACTGCAACCCCTTCCCCGCACACTGAAACCTTTCCCTACAGACTGAAACCCTTCCCCACACACTGAAACCTCTTCCCACAAACTGAAACACCTTCCCCACACACAGAAAGAAATCCCCACACACTGAAACCTCTTCCCCACACACTGAAACCCCATCCCCAGACACTGAATCCCATCCCCACACACTGAAACCTCTTCCCCACAAACTGCAACCTCTTCCCCACACACTGAAACCCCTTCCCCACGCACTGAAACCCCTTCCCGCACACTCAAACCTCTTCCCCACACACTGAAACCTCTTCCCCACAAACTGCAACCTCTTCCCCACACACTGAAACCCCTTCCCCACGCACTGAAACCCCTTCCCGCACACTCAAACCTCTTCCCCAAACACTGAAACCCATTCCCCACACACTGAAACCTCTTCCCCACACACTGAAACCCCTTATCCACACACTGAAACCAATTCCCCACACACTGAAACCTCTTCCCCACACACTGAAACCCCTTCACCACATACTGCAACCCATCCCCACACACTGAAACATCTTCCCCACACAATGAAACCCCCTCCCCACACACTGAAACACATCCCCACACACTGAAACCCTTTCCCCACACTCTGAAACCCACCCCCACACACTGAAACCCTTCCCCACACACTGTAACCTCTTCCCACACACTGAAAACTCTTCGCGAAGACTGAAACCCTTCCCCACACACTGAAACCTCTTCCCCACACACTGAAACCCCTTATCCACACACTGAAACCCATTCCCCACACACTGAAACCTCTTCCCCACACAATGAAACCCCTTCACCTATTACTGCAACCCATCCCCACACACTGAAACATCTTCCCCACACAATGAAACCCCTTCCCCACACACTGAAACACATCCCCACACACTGAAACCCCTTCCCCACACTCTGAAACCCATCCCCACACACTGAAACCCTTCCCCACACACTGTAACCTCTTCCCACACACTTAAAACTCTTCGCCAAAGACTGTAACGCTTCCCCACACACTGAAACCTCTTCCCCACATACTGAAACCTCTTCCCCACACACTGAAACCCCTTCCCCGCACACTGAAACCTCTTCCCCAAACACTGAATCCCCTTCACCACAGACTGCAACCCCTTCCCCGCACACTGAAACCTTTCCCTACAGACTGAAACCCTTCCCCACACACTGAAACCTCTTCCCACACACTGAAACACCTTCCCCACACACAGAAAGAAATCCCCACACACTGAAACCTCTTCCGCACAGAGTGTAACCCCTTCCCAGACACTGAATCCCATCCCCACACACTGAAACCTCTTCCCCACAAACTGCAACCTCTTCCCCACACACTGAAACCCCTTCCCCACGCACTGAAACCCCTTCCCGCGCACTCAAACCTCTTCCCCAAACACTGAAACCCATTCCCCACAGACTGAAACCACTTCCCGACACACTGAGACCTCTTCCCCACACACTGAAACCTCTTCCCCACACACTGAAACCCCTTATCAACACACTGAAACCCATTCCCCACACACTGAAACCTCTTCCCCACACACTGAAACCCCTTCCCACACACTGAAACATATCCCCACACACTGAAACCCTTTCCCCACACTCTGAAACCCACCCCCACACACTGAAACCCTTCCCCACACACTGTAACCTCTTCCCACACACTGAAAACTCTTCGCGAAGACTGAAACCCTTCCCCACACACTGAAACCTCTTCCCCACACACTGAAACCTCTTCCCCACACACTGAATCACCTTCACCACACACTGAGACCCCTTCCACACACACAGAAGCCTCTTCTCCACACACTGAAACCACTTTCCCACAGACTGAAACCCCTTCCACACACTCTGAAAACTCTTCCACAAACACTGAAACCTCTTCCCCACACACTGAAACCACTTCCCCACACAGTGAAACCCCTTCCCCACACACAGAAACCTCTTCCCCACACACTGAAACCCCTTCCCCACAGACTTAAACCCCTTAACCTCACACTGAAACCTCTTCCCCACACACTGAAACCTCTTCCCCACACACTGAAACCCCTTCCCCACACACTGAAACCCCTTCCCCACACACTGGAACGCATCCCCACACATTGAAGCCCATCCCCACACACTGAAACCTCTTCCCCACACACTGAAAGCTCTTCCCGACAGACTGAAACCCTTCCCCACACACTGAAACCTCTTCCCCACACACTGAAACCCCTTCCCCACGCACTGAAACCTCTTCCACACATACTGAAACCTCTTCCCCACACACTGAAACCTCTTCCCCACACACTGAAACCTCTTCCCAGCACACTGAAACTCCTTCCCCACGCACTGAAACATTATCCACACACACTGAAACCTCTTCCCCACACACTTAAACCCTTACCCACACACTGAAACCAATCCCAAACACTGAAACCTCTTCCACACACATTGAAAACTTTCCCTACAGACTGAAACCCTTCCCGACACACTGAAACCTCTTCCCCACACACTTAAACACCTTCCCCACAAACAGAAAGCCATCCCCACACACTGAAATCTCTTCCCCACACACTGAAACCCCATCCCCAGACACTGAAACCCAACCCCACACACTGAATCCTCTTCCCCACACACTGCAACCTCTTCCCCACACACTGAAACCCTTCCCCACACACTGAAACCCCGTCCCCACACACTCAAACCTCTTCCCCACACACTGAAACCCATTCCCCACACACTGAAACCTCTTCCCCACACACTGAAACCTCTTCCCCATACGCTGAAACTACTTCCACATGCACTGAAACCCATCCCCACACACTGAAACCCCTTCCACAAACACTGAAACCTCTTCCACACAAACTGAAACCCCTTCCCCACGCACTGAAACCCCTTCCACACACACTGTTATCCCTTCCCCGCACACTGAAACCCCTTCCCCACACACTGAATCCCCTCACACGCACGGAAACCCCTTCCCCGCACACTGAAACCCCTTCCCCGCACACTGAAACCCTTCCCCACACGCTGAAACCCCTTACCCGCACGCTGAAACTCCTTCCACACACACTGAAACCTCTTCCACATGCACTGAAACCCCTTCCGCACACTCTGAAACCCATCCCCAAACACTGAAACCCATCCCCTCACGCTGAAACCATTCCCCACACAATCAGACGCATCCCCACACACTGAATCCTCCTCCCCACACACTGAATCCCCTCACCACACACTGAAACCTTTTCCCCACACACTGAAACCACTTCCCCACAGACTGAAACTCCTTCCCCACACTCTGCAACCTCTTCCCCACTCACTGAAACCTCTTCACCACACACTGAAACCACTTCCCCACACACTGAAACCCCTTCCCCACACACTGAAACCTCTTCCCCACACACTGAAACCCCTTCCCCAAGCACTGAAACCTCTTCCACACATACTGAAACCTCTTCCCCACACACTGAAACCTCTTCCCCACACACTGAAACTCCTTCCCCACGCACCGAAACCTCTTCTGCACTCACTGAAACCGCTCCCCCCCACACTGAAAACTCTTCCCCACACGCTTAAACTTATTTCACACGTACTGAAACCCATCCCCACACACTGAAACCTCTTCCACACACACTGAAACCTCTGCCACACACAATAAAGCCCCTTCCCCACGCACTGAAACCACTTCCACACAAACTGTAACCCCTTCGCTGCACAATGAATCCCCTTCCCCACACATTGAATCACCTTCCACACACACGGAAACCCCTTCCCCGCACACTGAAACCCCTTCCCCGCACACTGAAACCTCTTCCCACACACTGAAACCTCTTACCCACTCGCTGAAACTCCTTCCACAAACACTGAAACCTATTCCACATGCACTGACACCCATTCCGCACACACTGAAACACATCCCCACACATTGAAACCCATCCCCTCACACTGAAACCATTCCCCACACAATGAAACCCATCCCCACATACTGAAACCTCTTCCCCACACACTGAAACACCTTATCCACACACTGAAACCCCTTCCCCACAGACTGAAACTTCTTCCCCACACACTGAAACCTCTTCCGCACAGACTGTAAACCCTTCCCCAGACATTGAAACCCATCCCCACACTCTGAAACCTCATGCCCACACACTCAAACCACTTCCCCACACTCTGAAACCCCTTCCCCACACACTGAAACACATCCCCACACACAGGAAACCTCTTCCCCACACTCTGAAACCCCTTCCCCACACAATGAAACCAATCCACACACACTGAAATCCTTCCCCACACACTGAAACCTCTTCCCCACACACTGAAACCACTTCCCCACAAACTGATACCCCTTCCCCACACACTGAAACCTCTTCCCCACACACTGAAACCCCTTGCCCACAGACTGAAACCCATTAACCACACACTGATACCCATACCCACACACTGAAATCTCTTCCCCACACACTGACACCCCTTCCCCACAGACTGAAACCCCTTCCCCACAGACTGAAACGCCTTCCCCACACACTGAAACCCATCCCGACACACTGAAACCTCTTCCCCACACACTGAAACCCCTTCCCCACCCACTGAAACCCATCCCCACACACTGAAACCCATCCCCACACACTGAAACCTCTTCCGTTCACACTGAAAGCTCTTCCCCACAGACTGAAACACTTCCACACACGCTGAAACCTCTTCCCCACACACTGCAACCCCTTCCCCACGCACTGAAACCTCTTCCACACATACTGAATCTTCTTCCCCAGACACTGAAACCTCTTCCCCAGACACTGAAACCTCTTCCCCACACACTGAATCTCCTTCCCCACGCACTGAACCCTCTTCTACACACACTGAAACCTCTTCCATACACACTGAAACCTCTTCCACACACGCTTAAACTTCTTCCACATGCACTGAAACCCATCCCCACACACTGAAACCTCTTCCACACACACTGAAACCTCTTCGACACACACTGTAACCCCTTCCCCGCACACTGAAACCCCTTCCCCACACACTGAATCCCCTTCCACACACACGGAAACACCTTCCCCGCATACTGAACCCCCTTCCCCGCATACTGAAACCCTTCCCCACACGCTGAAACCCGTTACCCACTCGCTGAAAATCGTTCCACACACACTGAAACACATCCCCACACACTGAAACCCATCCCTTCACACTGAAACCATGCCCCACACAATGAAACCCATCCGCACATACTGAAAACTCTTCCCCACACACTGAAACCCCTTATCCACACACTGAAAACCCTTCCCCACAGACTGAAACCTCTTCCCCACACACTGAAACCTCTTCCGCACAGACTGTAACCCCTTCCCCAGACATTGAAACCCATCCCCACACTCTGAACCCTCTTCCCCACACACTGAAATCCCTTCCCCACACACGGAAACCCATCCCCACACACTGAAACACATCCCCACACACTGAAATCCTTCCCCACACACTGTAACCTATTCCCACACACTGAAACCCCTTCCCCACACACTGAAACCTCTTCCCCACACACTGAAACCCCTTCCCCAAGCACTGAAACCTCTTCCACACATACTGAAACCTCTTCCCCACACACTGAAACCTCTTCCCCACACACTGAAACTCCTTCCCCACGCACCGAAACCTCTTCTGCACTCACTGAAACCTCTCCCCCCCACACTGAAAACTCTTCCCCACACGCTTAAACTTATTTCACACGTACTGAAACCCATCCCCACACACTGAAACCTCTTCCACACACACTGAAACCTCTGCCACACACAATAAAGCCCCTTCCCCACGCACTGAAACCACTTCCACACAAACTGTAACCCCTTCGCTGCACAATGAATCCCCTTCCCCACACATTGAATCACCTTCCACACACACGGAAACCCCTTCCCCGCACACTGAAACCCCTTCCCCGCACACTGAAACCTCTTCCCACACGCTGAAACCTCTTACCCACTCGCTGAAACTCCTTCCACAAACACTGAAACCTATTCCACATGCACTGACACCCATTCCGCACACACTGAAACACATCCCCACATATTGAAACCCATCCCCTCACACTGAAACCATTCCCCACACAATGAAACCCATCCCCACATACTGAAACCTCTTCCCCACACACTGAAACACCTTATCCACACACTGAAACCCCTTCCCCACAGACTGAAACTTCTTCCCCACACACTGAAACCTCTTCCGCACAGACTGTAAACCCTTCCCCAGACATTGAAACCCATCCCCACACTCTGAAACCTCATGCCCACACACTCAAACCACTTCCCCACACTCTGAAACCCCTTCCCCACACACTGAAACACATCCCCACACACATAAACCTCTTCCCCACACTCTGAAACCCCTTCCCCACACACTGAAACCAATCCGCACACACTGAAATCCTTCCCCACACACTGAAACCTCTTCCCCACACACTGAAATCACTTCCCCACAAACTGAAACCCCTTCCCCACACACTGAAACCTCTTCCCCACACACTGAAACCCCTTGCCCACAGACTGAAACCCATTAACCACACACTGATACCCATACCCACACACTGAAATCTCTTCCCCACACACTGACACCCCTTCCCCACACACTGAAACCCCTTCCCCACAGACTGAAACGCCTTCCCCACACACTGAAACCCATCCCCACACACTGAAACCTCTTCCCCACACACTGAAACCCCTTCCCCACCCACTGAAACCCATCCCCACACACTGAAACCCATCCCCACACACTGAAACCTCTTCCCTTCACACTGAAAGCTCTTCCCCACAGAGTGAAACCCTTCCACACACGCTGAAACCTCTTCCCCACACACTGCAACCCCTTCCCCACGCACTGAAACCTCTTCCACACATAATGAATCTTCTTCCCCAGACACTGAAACCTCTTCCCCAGACACTGAAACCTCTTCCCCACACATTGAATCTCCTTCCCCACGCACTGAACCCTCTTCTACACACACTGAAACCTCTTCCACACACACTGAAACCTCTTCCACACACGCTTAAACTTCTTCCGCATGCACTGAAACCCATCCCCACACACTGAAACCTCTTGCCCACACACTGAAACCTCTTCCACACACACTGAAACCTCTTCGACACACACTGTAACCTCTTCCCCGCACACTGAAACCCCTTCCCCACACACTGAATCCCCTTCCACACACACGGAAACCCCTTCCCCGCATACTGAACCCCCTTCCCCGCATACTGAAACCCTTCCCCACACGCTGAAACCCGTTACCCACTCGCTGAAAATCGTTCCACACACACTGAAACCTCTTCCACATGCACTGAAACCCATTCTGCACACACTGAAACACATCCCCACACACTGAAACCCATCCCTTCACACTGAAACCATGCCCCACACAATGAAACCCATCCGCACATACTGAAAACTCTTCCCCACACACTGAAACCCCTTATCCACACACTGAAACCCCTTCCCCACAGACTGAAACCTCTTCCCCACACACTGAAACCTCTTCCGCACAGACTGTAACCCCTTCCCCAGACATTGAAACCCATCCCCACACTCTGAAACCTCTTCCCCACACACTGAAATCCCTTCCCCACACACGGAAACCCATCCCCACACACTGAAACACATCCCCACACACTGAAATCCTTCCCCACACACTGTAACCTATTCCCACACACTGAAACCTCTTCGCCACAGACTGAAACCCTTCCCCACACACTGAAACCTCGTCCCCACACACTTAAACCTCTTCCCCACACACTTAAACCTCTTCCCCACACACTGAAACACCATCGTCGCACACTGGAACCTTTCCCTAAAGACTGAAACCCTTCCCCACACACTGAAACCTCTTCCCACACACTGAAACACCTTCCCCACACACAGAAAGCCATCCCCACACACTGAAACTTCTTCCCCACATACTGAAACCCCTTCCCCAGACACTGATACCCATCCCCACAAACTGAAACCTCTTCCCCACACACTGCAACTTCTTCCCCACACACTGAAACCCCTTCCCCACACACTGAAACCACTGCCCCACACACTCAAACCTCTTCCCCACACACTGAAACCCAGTCCCCACAGACTGAAAGCTCTTCCCGACACACTGAGACCTTTCCCCACACACTGAAACCTCTTCCCCACACACTGAAACCCCTTATCCACACACTGAAACCCCTTACCCACAGACTGAAAGCTCTTCCCCACACACTGAAACCTCTTCCCCACAGACTGTAACGCATTCCCCACACACTGAAACCCATCCCCACACACTGAAACCTCATGCCCACACACTGAAACCCCTTCCCCACACACTGAAACCCCTTCACCACACACTGAAACCCTTCCCCACACACTGAAACATCTTCCCCACACACTGAAACCCCTTCCCCACACACTGCAACACATCCCCACACACTGAAACCCCTTCCCCACACACTAAAACCCTTCCCCACACACTGAAACCTTTCCCCACACACTGAAACCCTTCCCCACACACTGAAACCTCTTCTCCACACACTGAAACCACTTCCCCACACACTGAAACCCCTTTACCACAAACTGAAACCCATCCCCACACACTGAAACATCGTCCCCACACACTGAAACCCCTTCCCCACACTCTGAAACCTCTTCCCCACACACTGAAATCCCTTCCCCGCACACGGAAACCCATCCCCACACACTGAAACACATCCCCACACACTGAAATCCTTCCCCACACACTGTAACCTATTCCCACACACTGAAACCTCTTCGCCACAGACTGAAACCCTTCCCCACACACTGAAACCTCTTCCCCACACACTTAAACCTCTTCCCCACACACTTAAACCTCTTCCCCACACACTGAAACACCATCCCCGCACACTGGAACCTTTCCCTAAAGACTGAAACCCTTACCCACACACTGAAACCTCTTCCCACACGCTGAAACCCCTTCCCCAAACACTGAAACCACTGCCCCACACACTCAAACTTCTTCCCCACACACTGAAACCCAGTCCCCACAGACTGAAACCACTTCCCGACACACTGAGACCTTTCCCCACACACTGAAACCTCTTCCCCACACACTGAAACCCCTTATCCACACACTGAAACCCCTTACCCACAGACTGAAAGCTCTTCCCCACACACTGAAACCTCTTCCCCACAGACTGTAACGCATTCCCCACACACTGAAACCCATTCCCACACACTGAAACCTCATGCCCACACACTGAAACCCCTTCCCCACACACTGAAACCCCTTCACCACACACTGAAACCCTTCCCCACACACTGAAACATCTTCCCCACACACTGAAACCCCTTCCCCACACACTGAAACACATCCCCACACACTGAAACCCCTTCCCCACACACTAAAACCCTTCCCCACACACTGAAACCTTTCCCCACACACTGAAACCCTTCCCCACACACTGAAACCTCTTCTCCACACTCTGAAACCTCTTCCCCACACACTGAAACCCCTTCCCCGCACACTGAAACCTCTTCCCCCACCCACTTAATCCCCTTCACCACAAACTGAAACCCCTTCCCCACAGACTGAAACCCCTTCCCCACACTCTGAAACCTCTTCCACACAGACTGAAAGCTCTTCCCCACACACTGAAACCTCTTCCCCACAGACTGTAACGCATTCCCCAAACACTGAAACCCATCCCCACACACTGAAACCTCATGCCCACAGATTGAAACCACTTCCCCACACACTGAAACCCCTTTACCACAAACTGAAACCCATCCCCACACACTGAAACATCGTCCCCACACACTGAAACCCCTTCCCCACACACTGAAACTCATCCCCACACACTGAAACCCCTTCCCCACACACTGAAACCCATCCCCACACACTGAAACCCTTCCTCATACACTGAAACCAATTCCCACACACAGCAAACTCTTCGCCACAGACTGAAACGCTTCCCCACACACTGAAACCTCTTCCCCACACACTGAAACCTCTTCCCCACACACTGAAACCCCTTCCCCGCACACTGAAACCTCTTCCCCACACACTGAATCCCCTTCACCAAACACTGAAACCCCTTCCCCACACACTGAAGCCTCTTCCCCACACACTGAAACCACTTCCCCACAGACTGAAACCCCTTCCCCACACTCTGAAACCTCTTCCACACACACTGAAACCTCTTCCACACACAAAAAAACCTCTTCCCCACACACTGAAACCACTTCCCCACACACTGAAACCCCTTCCCCACACACTGAAACCTCTTCCCCACACACTGAAACCCCTTCCCCACAGACTGTAACCCCTTAACCTCACACTGAACCCTCTTCCCCACACACTGAAATCCCTTCCCCACACACTGAAACCTCTTCCGCACAGACTGTAACCCCTTCGCAGACATTGAAACCCATCCCCACACTCTGAAACCTCATGCCCACACACTGAAACCCCTTCCCCACACACTGAAACCCCTTCCCCACACAATGAAACCCATCCCCACACACTGAAACCTCTTCCCCGCACACTGAAACCCCTTCCCCACTCACTGAAACCCTTCCCCACACACTGAAACCTCTTCCCCACACACTGAAACCCCTTCCCCACGCACTGAAACCTCTTCCACACATACTGAAACCTCTTCCCCACACACTGAAACCTCTTCCCCACTCACTGAAACCTCTTCCCAGCACACTGAAACTCCTTCCCCACGCACTGAAACATTATCCACACACACTGAAACCTCTTCCCCACACACTTAAACCCTTACCCACACACTGAAACCCATCCCAAACACTGAAACCTCTTCCACACACACTGAAAACTTTCCCTACAGACTGAAACCCTTCCCGACACACTGAAACCTCTTCCCCACACACTTAAACACCTTCCCCACAAACAGAAAGCCATCCCCACACACTGAAATCTCTTCCCCACACACTGAAACCCCATCCCCAGACACTGAAACCCAAACCCACACACTGAAACCCATTCCCCACACACTGAAACCTCTTCCCCACACACTGAAACCTCTTCCCCATACGCTGAAGCTACTTCCACATGCACTGAAACCCATCCCCACACACTGAAACCCCTTCCACACACACTGAAACCTCTTCCACACAAACTGAAACCCCTTCCCCACGCACTGAAACCCCTTCCACACACACTGTTATCCCTTCCCCGCACACTGAAACCCCTTCCCCACACACTGAATCCCCTCACACACACGGAAACCCCTTCCCCGCACACTGAAACCCCTTCCCCGCACACTGAAACCCTTCCCCACACGCTGAAACCCCTTACCCACACGCTGAAACTCCTTCCACACACTCTGAAACCGCTTCCACATGCACTGAAACCCCTTCCGCACACTCTGAAACCCATCCCCAAACACTGAAACCCATCCCCTCACACTGAAACCATTCCCCACACACTGAAACCACTTCCCCACAGACTGAAACCCCTTCCCCACACTCTGCAACCTCTTCCCCACACACTGAAACCTCTTCACCACACACTGAAACCACTTCCCCACACAGTGAAACCCCTTCCCCACACACTGAAATCTCTTCCCCACACACTGAAACCCCTTCCTCACAGACTGAAGCCCCTTAACCACACACTGAAACCCATCCCCAAACACTGAAACCCCTTCCCCACACACTGAAACCCGTCCCCACACTCTGAAACACATTCCCACACACTGGAACATCTTCCCCACAGACTGAAAGCTCTTCCCCGCAGACTGAAACCCTTCCCCACACACTGAAACCTCTTCCCCACACACTGAAACCCCTTCCCCACGCACTGAAACCTCTTCCACACATACTGAAACCTCTTCCCCACACACTGAAACCTCTTCCCCACACACTGAAACTCCTTCCCCACGCACCGAAACCTCTTCTGCACTCACTGAAACCTCTCCCCCCCACACTGAAACCTCTTCCCCACACGCTTAAACTTATTTCACACGCACTGAAACCCATCCCCACACACTGAAACCTCTTCCACACACACTGAAACCTCTTCCACACACAATAAAGCCCCTTCCCCACGCACTGAAACCACTTCCACACAAACTGTAACCCTTCCCCGCACAATGAATCCCCTTCCCCACACACTGAATCCCCTTCCACACACATGGAAACCATTCCCCACACAATCAGACGCATCCCCACACACTGAAACCTCTTCCCCACACACTGAAACACCGTATCCACACACTGAAACCCCTTCCCCACAGACTGAAACTTCTTCCCCACACACTGAAACCTCTTCCGCACAGACTGTAAACCCTTCCCCAGACATTGAAACCCATCCCCACACTCTGAAACCTCATGCCCACACACTCAAACCACTTCCCCACACACTGAAACCCCTTCCCCACACACTGAAACACATCCCCACACACTGAAACCTCTTCCCCACACACTGAAACCCCTTCCCCTCACACTGAAACCAATCCCCACACACTGAAATCATTCCCCACACACTGAAACCTCTTCCCACACACTGAAACCTCTTCGCCACAGACTGAAATCCTTCCCCACACACTGAAACCTCTTCCCCACACACTGAATCCCCTTCACCACACACTGAAACCCCTTCCCCACACACTGAAACCTCTTCCCCACAGACTGAAACCTCTTCCCCACAGACTGAAACCCCTTCCCCACACTCTGAAACCTCTTCCCCACACACTGAAACGTCTTCCCCACACACTGAAACCACTTCCCCACAAACTGAAACCCCTTCCCCACACACTGAAACCTCTTCCCCAAGCACTGAAACCCCTTGCCCACAGACTGAAACCCATTAACCACACACTGAAACCCATACCCACACACTGAAATCTCTTCCCCACACACTGACACCCCTTCCCCACAGACTGAAACCCCTTCCCCACAGACTGAAACCCCTTCCCCACACACTGAAACCCATCCCCACACACTGAAACCTCTTCCCCACACACTGAAACCCCATCCCCGCACACTGAAACCTCTTCCACACACGCTTAAACTTCTTCCACATGCACTGAAACCCATCCCCACACACTGAAACCTCTTCCCCACACACTGAAACCTCTTCCACACACACTGAAACCTCTTCCACACACACTGTAACCCCTTCCCCGCACACTGAAACCTCTTCCCCACAGACTGTAACGCATTCCGCACACACTGAAACCCATCCCCACACACTGAAACCTCATGCCCACACATTAAAACCACTTCCCCACACACTGAAACCCCTTCACCACAAACTGAAACCCATCCCCACACACTGAAACATCTTCCCCACACACTGAAACCCCTTCCCCACACATTGAAACACATCCCCACACACTGAAACCCCTTCCCCACACACTGAATCCCATCCCCACACACTGAAACCCTTCCTCATACACTGAAACCAATTCCCGCACACTGAAAACTCTTCGCCCCAGACTGAAACGCTACCCCACACACTGAAACCTCTTCCCCACACACTGAAACCTCTTCCCCACACACTGAAACCCCTTCCCCGCACACTGAAACCTCTTCCCCACACACTGAATTCCCTTCAGCAAACACTGAAACCACTTCCCCACACACTGAAGCCTCTTCCCCACACACTGAAACCACTACCCCACAGACTGAAACCCCTTCCCCACACTCTGAAACCTCTTCCACACACACTGAAACCTCTTCCCCACACACTGAAACCACTTCCCCACACACTGAAACCCCTTCCCCACACACTGAAACCTCTTCCCAACACACTGAAACCCCTTCCCCACAGACTGAAACCCCTTCCCCACACTCTGAAACCGCTTCCACACACTCTGAAACCGCTTCCACACACAAAAAAACCTCTTCCCCACACACTGAAACCACTTCCCCACACACTGAAACCCCTTCCCCACACACTGAAACCTCTTCCCCACACACTGAAACCCCTTCCCCACAGACTGTAACCCCTTAACCTCACACTGAAACCTCTTCCCCACACACTGAAATCCCTTTCCCACACACTGAAACCTCTTCCGCACAGACTGTAACCCCTTCCCCAGACATTGAAACCCAACCCCACACTCTGAAACCTCATGCCCACACACTGAAACACCTTCCCCACACACTGAAACCGCTTCCCCACACACTGAAACCCATCCCCACACACTGAAACCTCTTCCCCACACACTGAAACCCCTTCCCCACACACTGAAACCCATCCCCACACACTGAAACTCATCCCCACACACGGAAATCCTTCCCCACACATTGAAACCTCTTCCCAGACACTGAAACCTCTTCGCCACAGACTGACACCCTTCCCCACACACTGAAACCTCTTCCCCACACACTGAAACCTCTTCCCCACACACTGAAACCTCTCCCCCCACTGAAACCCCTTCCCCACACACTGAAACCCCTTCCCCACAGACTGAAACCCCTTCCCCACAGACTGAAACCCCTTCCCCACACTCTGAAATCACTTCCACACACACTGAAACCTCTTCCCCACACACGGAAACAACTTCCACACACACTGAAACCCCTTCCCCACACACTGAAACTTCTTCCCCACACACTGAAACCCCTTCCCCACAGACTGAAACCCCTTAACCTCACACTGAAACCTCTTCCCCACACACTGAAACCCCTTCCCCACACACGGAAACCTCTTCCGCACAGACTGTAACCCCTTCCCCAGACATTGAAACCCATCCCCACACTCTGAAACCTCATGCCCACACACTGAAACCCCTTCCCCACACACGGAAACCCCTTTCCCACTCACTGAAACCCATCCCCACACACTGAAACCTCTTCCTCACACACTGAAACCCCTTCCCCACATACTGAAACCCATCCCCACACACTGAAACTCATCCCCACACACTGAAATCCTTCCCCACACATTGAAACCTCGTCCCACACACTGAAACCTCTTCGCCACAGACTGAAACCCTTCCCCACACACTGAAACCTCTTCCCAACACACTGAAACCTCTTCCCCACACACTGAAACCCCTTCCCCGCACACTGACACCTTTTCCTAAAGACTGAAACCCTTCCCCACACACTGAAACACCTTCCCCACAGACTGAAAGACATCCCCACACACTGAAACCTCTCCCACCCCACATTGAAACCCCTTCCCCAGACACTGAAACCCATCCCCACACACTGAAACCTCTTTCCCACACACTGAAACCCCTTCCCCACAGACTGAAACCCCTTAACCTCACACTGAAACCTCTTCCCCACACACTGAAACCCCTTCCCCACACACTGAAACCTCTTCCCCACACACTGAAACCTCTTCCGCACACAATGCAACCCCCTTCCCCCACACTGAAACCCGTTCCCCACACACTGAAACCCATCCCCACACACTGAAACCTCATGCCCACACATTGAAACCCCTTCCCCACACACTGAAACCCCTTCACCACCCACTGAAACCCATCCCCACACACTGAAACATCTTCCCCACACACTGAAACCCCTTCCCCACACACTGAAACACATCCCCACACACTGAAACCCCTTCCCCACACACTGAAATCCATCCCCACACACTGAAACCCATCCCCACACACTGAAACCCTTCCTCACACACTGAAACCACTTCCCACACACTGAAAACTCTTCGCCACAGACTGAAACGCTTCCCCACACATTGAAACCTCTTCCCCACACACTGAAACCTCTTCCCCACACACTGAAACCCCTTCCCCGCACACTGAAACCTATTCCCCACACACTGAATCACCTTCACCAAACACTGAAACCGCTTCCCCACACACTGAAGCCTCTTCCCCACACACTGAAACCACTTTCCCACAGACTGAAACCCCTTCCCCACACACTGAAACCTCTTCCCCACACACTGATACCCCTTCGCCACAGACTGAAACCCCTTCCCCACACTCTGAAACCTCTTCCACACGCAAAAAAACCTCTTCCCCACACACTGAAACCACTTCACCACACACTGAAACCCCTTCCCCACACACTGAAACCTCTTCCCCACACACTGAAACCCCTTCCCCACAGACTGTAACCCCTTAACCTCACACTGAAACCTCTTCCCCACACACTGAAACCCCTTCCCAACACACTGAAACCTCTTCCGCACAGACTGAAACCCCTTCCCCAAACACTGAAACCCCTTCCCAAACACTGAAACCCATCCCCACACACTGAAACCTCTTCCCCACACACTGAAATCCTTCCCCACACATTGAAACCTCTTCCCACACACTGAAACCTCTTCGCCACAGACTGAAACCCTGCCCCACACACTGAAACCTCTTCCCCACACGCTGAAACCTCTTCCCCACACACTGAAACCCCTTCCCCGCACTCTGAAACCTCTTCCACACGCAAAAAAACCTCTTCCCCACACACTGAAACCACTTCACCACACACTGAAACCCCTTCCCCACACACTGAAACCTCTTCCCCACACACTGAATCCCCTTCCCCACAGACTGTAACCCCTTAACCTCACACTGAAACCTCTTCCCCACAAACTGAAACCCCTTCCCAACACACTGAAACCTCTTCCGCACAGACTGTAACCCCTTCCCCAGACATTGAAATCCATCCCCACACTCTGAAACCTCATGCCCACACACTGAAACCCCTTCCCCACACACTGAAACCCCTTCCCAAACACTGAAACCCATCCCCACACACTGAAACCTCTTCCCCACACACTGTAATCCTTCCCCACACATTGAAACCTCTTCCCACACACTGAAACCTCTTCGCCACAGACTGAAACCCTTCCCCACACACTGAAACCTCTTCCCCACACACTGAAACCTCTTCCCCACACACTGAAACCCCTTCCCCGCACACTGAAACCTTTCCCTAAAGAATGAAACCCTTCCCCACACACTGAAACCTCTCCGCCCCCACTGAATCCCTTCCCCACACACTGAAACCTCTTCCCCACACACTGAAACACCTTCCTCACAGACTGAAACCCCTTCCTCACACCCTGAAATCACTTCCACACACACTGAAACCTCTTCCCCACACACGGAAAACACTTCCCCACACACTGAAACCCCTTACCCACACACTGAAACCTCTTCCCCTCACACTGAAACCCCTTCCCCACAGACTGAAACCCCTTAACCTCACACTGAAACCTCTTCCCCACACACTGAAACCCCTTCAACACACACGGAAACCTCTTCCGCACAGACTGTAACCCCTTCCCCAGACATTGAAACCCATCCCCACACTCTGAAACCTCTTGCCCACACACTGAAGCCCCTTACCCACACACGGAAACCCCTTCCCCACACACTGAAACCCATCCCCACACACTGAAACCTCTTCCCCAGACACTGAAAACCCTTCCCCACACAATGAAACCCATCCCCACACACTGAAATCCTTCCCTACACATTGAAAACTCTTCCCACACACTGAAACCTCTTCGCCACAGACTGAAACACTTCCCCACACACTGAAACCTCTTCCCCACACACTGAAACCTCTTCCCCACACACTGAAACCCCTTCCCCGCACACTGAAACCTTTTCCTAAAGAATGAAACCCTTCCCCACACACTGAAACACCTTCCCCAGACACTGAAACCCATCCCCACACACTGAAACCTCTTCCCCACAGACTGCAACCTCTTCTCCACACACTGAAACCCCTTCCCCACACACTGAAACCCCTTCCCCGCACACTCAAACCTCTTCCCCACACACTGAAACCCATTCCCCACAGACTGAAACCACTTCCCGACACATTGAGACCTCTTCCCCACACACTGAAACCTCTTCCCCACACACTGAATCCCCTTATCCACACACTGAAACCACTTCCCCACAGACTGAAAGCTCCTCCCTACACAGTGAAACCTCTTCCCCACAGAATGTAACGCATTCCCCACACAATGAAACCCATCCCCACACACTGAAACCTCATGCCCACACACTGAAACCCCTTCCCCACACACTGAAACCCCTTGACCACACACTGAAACCCATCCCCACACACTGAAACATCTTCCCCACACACTGAAACCCCTTCCCCACTCACTGAAACACATCCCCACACACTGAAACCCCTTCCCCACAAACTGAAACCCATCCCCACACACTGAAACCATTCCCCACACACTGAAACCTCTTGCCCACACACTGAAACCCCTTATCCACACACTGAAACCACTTCCTCACAGACTGAAAGCTCTTCCCCTCACACTGAAACCTCTTCCCCACAGACTGTAACGCATTCCGCAGACACTGAAACCAATCCCCACACACTGAAACCTCATGCCCACACACTGAAACCCCTTTCCCACACACTGAAACCCCTTCACAACTCACTGAAACCCATCCCCACACACTGAAACATCTTCCCCACACACTGAAACCCCTTCCCCACACACTGAAACACATCCCCACACACTGAAACCCCTTCCCCACACACTGAAATCCATCCCCACACACTGAAACCCTTCCCCACACACTGAAACCTCTTCCCACACACTGAAAACTCTTCGCCACAGACTGAAACCCTTCCCCACACACTGAAACCTCTTCCCCGCACACTGAAACCCCTTCCCCACACACTGAATCCCCTTCACCACACACTGAAACCCCTTCCCCACACACTGAAGCCTCTTAACCTCACACTGAAACCTCTTCCCCACACACTGAAACCCCTTCAACACACACGGAAACCTCTTCCGCACAGACTGTAACCCCTTCCCCAGACATTGAAACCCATCCCCACACTCTGAAACCTCATGTCCACACACTGAAGCCCCTTACCCACACACGGAAACCCCTTCCCCACACACTGAAACCCATCCCCACACACTGAAACCTCTTCCCCACACACTGAAAACCCTTCCCCACACACTGAAACCCATCCCCACACACTGAAATCCTTCCCCACACATAGAAAACTCGTCCCACACACTGCAACCTCTTCGCCACAGACTGAAACACTTCCCCACACACTGAAACATCTTCCCCACACACTGAAACCTCTTCCCCACACACTGAAACCCCTTCCCCGCACACTGAAACCTTTTCCTAAAGAATGAAACCCTTCCCCACACACTGAAACACCTTCCCCAGACACTGAAACCCATCCCCACACACTGAAACCTCTTCCCCACAGACTGCAACCTCTTCCCCACACACTGACCCCTTCCCCACACACTGAAACCCCTTCCCCGCACACTCAAACCTCTTCCCCACACACTGAAACCCATTCCCCACAGACTGAAACCACTTCCCGACACATTGAGACCTCTTCCCCACACACTGAAACCTCTTCCCCACACACTGAATCCCCTTATCCACACACTGAAACCACTTCCCCACAGACTGAAAGCTCCTCCCCACACACTGAAACCTCTTCCCCACAGAATGTAACGCATTCCCCACACAACGAAACCCATCCCCACACACTGAAACCTCATGCCCACACACTGAAACCCCTTCCCCACACACTGAAACCCCTTCACCACACACTGAAACCCATCCCCACACACTGAAACATCTTCCCCACACACTGAAACCCCTTCCCCACTCACTGAAACACATCCCCACACACTGAAACCCCTTCCCTTCAAACTGAAACCCATCCCCACACACTGAAACCCCTTCCCCGCACACTCAAACCTCTTCCCCACACACTGAAACCCATTCCCCACAGACTGAAACCACTTCCCGACACATTGAGACCTCTTCCCCACACACTGAAACCTCTTCCCCACACACTGAATCCCCTTATCCACACACTGAAACCACTTCCCCACAGACTGAAAGCTCCTCCCCACACACTGAAACCTCTTCCCCACAGAATGTAACGCATTCCCCACACAATGAAACCCATCCCCACACACTGAAACCTCATGCCCACACAGTGAAACCCCTTCCCCACACACTGAAACCCCTTCACCACACACTGAAACCCATCCCCACACACTGAAACCTCTTCCCCACACACTGAAACCCCTTCCCCACTCACTGAAACACATCCCCACACACTGAAACACATCCCCACACACTGAAACCCCTTCCCCACACACTGAAATCCATCCCCACACACTGAAACCCTTCCCCACACACTGAAACCTCTTCCCACACACTGAAAACTCTTCGCCACAGACTGAAACCCTTCCCCACACACTGAAACCTCTTCCCCGCACACTGAAACCCCTTCCCCACACACTGAATCCCCTTCACCACACACTGAAACCCCTTCCCCACACACTGAAGCCTCTTCAACACGCACGGAAAGTTCTTCCGCACAGACTGTAACCCCTTCCCCAGACATTGAAACCCATCCCCACACTCTGAAACCTCATGTCCACACAGTGAAGCCCCTTACCCACACACCGAAACCCCTTCCCCACACACTGAAACCCATCCCCACACACTGAAACCTCTTCCCCACACACTGAAAACCCTTCCCCACACACTGAAACCCATCCCCACACACTGAAATCCTTCCCCACACATTGAAAACTCTTCTCACACACTGAAACCTCTTCGCCACAGACTGAAACACTTCCCCACACACTGAAACCTCTTCCCCACACACTGAAACCTCTTCCCCACACACTGAAACCCCTTCCCCGCACACTGAAACATTTTCCTAAAGAATGAAACCCTTCCCCACACACTGAAACACCTTCCCCAGACACTGAAACCCATCCCCACACACTGAAACCTCTTCCCCACAGACTGCAACCTCTTCCCCACACACTGAAACCCCTTCCCCACACACTGAAACCCCTTCCCCGCACACTCAAACCTCTTCCCCACACACTGAAACCCATTCCCCACAGACTGAAACCACTTCCCGACACATTGAGACCTCATCCCCACACACTGAAACCTCTTCCCCACACACTGAATCCCCTTATCCACACACTGAAACCACTTCCCCACAGACTGAAAGCTCCTCCCCACACACTGAAACCTCTTCCCCACAGAATGTAACGCATTCCCCACACAATGAAACCCATCCCCACACACTGAAACCTCATGCCCACACACTGAAACCCCTTCCCCACACACTGAAACCCCTTCACCACACACTGAAACCCATCCCCACACACTGAAACATCTTCCCCACACACTGAAACCCCTTCCCCACTCACTGACACACATCCCCACACACTGAAACCCCTTCCCCACAAACCGAAACCCATCGCCACACACTGAAACCCCTTCCCCGCACACTCAAACCTCTTCCCCACACACTGAAACCCATTCCCCACAGACTGAAACCACTTCCCGACACATTGAGACCTCTTCCCCACACACTGAAACCTCTTCCCCACACACTGAATCCCCTTATCCACACACTGAAACCACTTCCCCACAGACTGAAAGCTCCTCCCCACACACTGAAACCTCTTCCCCACAGAATGTAACGCATTCCCCACACAATGAAACCCATCCCCACACACTGAAACCTCATGCCCACACACTGAAACCCCTTCCCCACACACTGAAACCCCTTCACCACACACTGAAACCCATCCCCACACACTGAAACATCTTCCCCACACACTGAAACCCCTTCCCCACTCACTGAAACACATCCCCACACACTGAAACCCCTTCCCCACAAACTGAAACCCATCCCCACACACTGAAACCTCTTCCCCACACACTGAAACCTCTTCCCCACACACTGAAACCCCTTCCCCGCACTCTGAAACCTCTTCCACACGCAAAAAAACCTCTTCCCCACACACTGAAAGCACTTCACCACACACTGAAACCCCTTCCCCACACACTGAAACCTCTTCCCCACACACTGAAACCCCTTCCCCACAGACTGTAACCCCTTAACCTCACACTGAAACCTCTTCCCCACACACTGAAACCCCTTCCCAACACACTGAAACCTCTTCCGCACAGACTGTAACCCCTTCCCCAGACATTGAAACCCATCCCCACACTCTGAAACCTCATGCCAACACACTGAAACCCCTTCCCCACACATTGAAACCCCTTCCCAAACACTGAAACCCATCCCCACACACTGAAACCTCTTTCCCACACACTGAAATCCTTCCCCACACATTGAAACCTCTTCCCACACACTGAAACCTCTTCGCCACAGACTGAAACCCTTCCCCACACACTGAAACCTCTTCCCCACACACTGAAACCTCTTCCCCACACACTGAAACCCCTCCCCCGCACACTGCAACCTTTCCATAAAGAATGAAACCCTTCCCCACACACTGAAACCTCTCCGCCCCCACTGAAACCCCTTCCTCACACACTGAAACCTCTTCCCCACACACAGAAACCCCTTCCCCACAGACTGAATCCCCTTCCTCACACCCTGAAATCACTTCCACACACACTGAAACCTCTTCCCCACACACGGAAACCACTTCCCCACACACTGAAACCCCTTCCCCACACACTGAAACCTCTTCCCCTCACACTGAAACCCCTTCCCCACAGACTGAAACCCCTTAACCTCACACTGAAACCTCTTCCCCACACACTGAAACCCCTTCAACACACACGGAAACCTCTTCCGCACAGACTGTAACACCTTCCCCAGACATTGAAACCCATCCCCACACTGAAGCCCCTTACCCACACACGGAAACCCCTTCCCCACACCCTGAACCCATCCCCACACACTGAAACCTCTTCCCCACACACTGAAAACCCTTCCCCACACACTGAAACCCATCCCCACACTGAAATCCTTCCCCACACATTGAAAACTCTTCCCACACACTGAAACCTCTTCGCCACAGACTGAAACACTTCCCCACACACTGAAAACTCTTCCCCACACACTGAAACCTCTTCCCCACAAACTGAAACCCCTTCCCCGTACACTGAAACCTTTTCCTAAAGAATGAAACCCTCCCCACACACTGAAACACCTTCCCCAGACACTGAAACCCATCCCCACACACTGAAACCTCTTCCCCACAGACTGCAACCTCTTCCCCACACACTGAAACCCCTTCCCCACACACTGAAACCCCTTCCCCGCACACTCAAACCTCTTCCCCACACACTGAAACCCATTCCCCACAGACTGAAACCACTTCCCGACACATTGAGACCTCTTCCCCACACACTGAAACCTCTTCCCCACACACTGAATCCAATTATCCACACACTGAAACCTCTTCCCCACAGACTGAAAGCTCCTCCCCACACACTGAAACCTCTTCCCCACAGAATGTAAGGCATTCCCCACACAATGAAACCCATCCCCACACACTGAAACCTCATGCCCACACACTGAAACCCCTTCCCCACACACTGAAACCCCTTGACCACACATTGAAACCCATCCCCACACACTGAAACATCTTCCCCACACACTGAAACCCCTTCCCCACTCACTGAAACACATCCCCACACACTGAAACCCCTTCCCCACAAACTGAAACCCATCCCCACACACTGAAAACATTCCCCACACACTGAAACCTCTTGCCCACACACTGAAACCCCTTATCCACACACTGAAACCACTTCCCCACAGACTGAAAGCTCTTCCCCTCACACTGAAACCTCTTCCCCACAGACTGTAACGCATTCCGCACACACTGAAACCAATCCCCACACACTGAAACCTCATGCCCACACACAGAAACCCCTTCCCCACACACTGAAACCCCTTCACAACACACTGCAACCCATCCCCACACACTGAAACATCTTCCCCACACACTGAAACCCCTTCCCCACACACTGAAACACATCCCCACACACTGAAACCCCTTCCCCACACACTGAAATCCATCCCCACACACTGAAACCCTTGCCCACACACTGAAACCTCTTCCCACACACTGAAAACTCTTCGCCACAGACTGAAACCCTTCCCCACACACTGAAACCTCTTCCCCGCACACTGAAACCCCTTCCCCACACACTGAATCCCCTTCACCACACACTGAAACCCCTTCCCCACACACTGAAGCCTCTTAACCTCACACTGAAACCTCTTCCCCACACACTGAAACCCCTTCAACACACACGGAAACCTCTTCCGCACAGACTGTAACCCCTTCCCCAGACATTGAAACCCATCCCCACACTCTGAAACCTCATGTCCACACACTGAAGCCCCTTACCCACTCACCGAAACCCCTTCCCCACACACTGAAACCCATCCCCACACACTGAAACCTCTTCCCCACACACTGAAAACCCTTCCCCACACACTGAAACCCATCCCCACACACTGAAATCCTTCCCCACACATTGAAAACTCTTCCCACACACTGAAACCTCTTCGCCACAGACTGAAACACTTCCCCACACACTGAAACCTCTTCCCCACACACTGAAACCTCTTCCCCACACACTGAAACCCCTTCCCCGCACACTGAAACCTTTTCCTAAAGAATGAAACCCTTCCCCACACACTGAAACACCTTCCCCAGACACTGAAACCCATCCCCACACACTGAAACCTCTTACCCACAGACTGCAACCTCTTCCCCACACACTGAAACCCATTCCCCACACACTGAAACCCCTTCCCCGCACACTCAAACCTCTTCCCCACACACTGAAACCCATTCCCCACAGACTGAAACCACTTCCCGACACATTGAGACCTCTTCCCCACACACTGACACCTCTTCCCCACACACTGAATCCCCTTATCTACACACTGAAACCACTTCCCCACAGACTGAAAGCTCCTCCCCACACACTGAAACCTCTTCCCCACAGAATGTAACGCATTCCCCACACAATGAAACCCATCCCCACACACTGAAACCTCATGCCCACACACTGAAACCCCTTCCCCACACACTGAAACCCCTTCACAACACACTGAAACCCATCCCCACACACTGAAACATCTTCCCCACACACTGAAACCCCTTCCCCACTCACTGAAACACATCCCCACACACTGAAACCCCTTCCCCCTAACTGAAACCCATCCCCACACACTGAAACCATTCCCCACACACTGAAACCTCTTGCCCACACACTGAAACCCCTTATCCACACACTGAAACCACTTCCCCACAGACTGAAAGCTCTTCCCCTCAAACTGATACCTCTACCCCACAGACTGTAACGCATTCCGCACACACTGAAACCAATCCCCACACACTGAAACCTTATGCCCACACACTGAAACCCCTTCCCCACACACTGAAACCCCTTATCCACACACTGAAACCCATCCCCACACACTGAAACATCTTCCCCACACACTGAAACCCCTTCCCCACACACTGAAACACATCCCCACACACTGAAACCCCTTCCCCACACACTGAAATCCATCCCCACACACTGAAACCCTTCCCCACACACTGAAACCTCTTCCCACACACTGAAAACTCTTCGCCACAGACTGAAACCCTTCCCCACACACTGAAACCTCTTCCCCGCACACTGAAACCCCTTCCCCACACACTGAATCCCCTTCACCACACACTGAAACCCCTTCCCCACACACTGAAGCCTCTTAACCTCACACTGAAACCTCTTCCCCACACACTGAAACCCCTTCAACACACACGGAAACCTCTTCCGCACAGACTGTAACCCCTTCCCCAGACATTCAAACCCATCCCCACACTCTGAAACCTCATGCCGGCACACTGAAGCCCCTTACCCACACACGGAAACCCCTTCCCCACACACTGAAACCCATCCCCACACACTGAAACCTCTTCCCCACACACTGAAACCCATCCCCACACACTGAAATCCTTCCCCACACATTGAAAACTCTTCCCACACACTGAAACCTCTTCGCCACAGACTGAAACACTTCCCCACACACTGAAACCTCTTCCCCACACACTGAAACCTCTTCCCCGCACACTGACACCTTTTCCTAAAGAATGAAACCCTTCCCCACACACTGAAACACCTTCCTCAGACACTGAAACCCATCCCCACACACTGAAACCTCTTCCCCACAGACTGCAACCTCTTCCACACAAACTGAAACCCCTTCCCCACACACTGAAACCCCTTCCCCGCACACTCAAACCTCTTCCCCACACACTGAAACCCATTCCCCACAGACTGAAACCACTTCCCGACACATTGAGACCTCTTCCCCACACACTGAAACCTCTTCCCCACACACTGAATCCCCTTATCCACACACTGAAACCACTTCCCCAAAGACTGAAAGCTCCTCCCAACACACTGAAACCTCTTCCCCACAGAATGTAACGCATTCCCCACACAATGAAACCCATCCCCACACACTGAAACCTCATGCCCACACACTGAAACCCCTTCACCACACACTGAAACCCATCCCCACACACTGAAACATCTTCCCCACACACTGAAACCCCTTCCCCACTCACTGAAACACATCCCCACGCACTGAAACCCCTTCCCCACAAACTGAAACCCATCCCCACACACTGAAACCATTCCCCACACACTGAAACCTCTTGCCCACACACTGAAACCCCTTATCCAAACACTGAAACCACTTCCCCACAGACTGAAAGCTCTTCCCCTCACACTGAAACCTCTTCCCCACAGACTGTAACGCATTCCGCACACACTGAAACCAATCCCCACACACTGAAACCTCATGCCCACACACTGAATCCCCTTCCCCACACACTGAAACCCCTTCACAACACACTGAAACCCATCCCCACACACTGAAACATCTTCCCCACACACTGAAACCCCTTCCCCACACACTGAAACACATCCCCACACACTGAAACCCCTTCCCCACACACTGAAATCCATCCACACACACTGAAACCTCTTCCCACACACTGAAAACTCTTCGCCACAGACTGAAACCCTTCCCCACACACTGAAACCTCTTCCCCGCACACTGAAACCCCTTCCCCACACACTGAATCCCCTTCACCACACACTGAAACCCCTTCCCCACACACTGAAGCCTCTTCCCCACACACTGAAACCACTTCCCCACAGACTGAAACCCCTTCCACACACTCTGAAAGCTCTTCCACACACACTGAAACCTCTTCCCCAGACACTGAAACCACTTCCCCAGACACTGAAACCCCTTCCCCACACACTGAAACCTCTTCCCCACACACTGAAATGCTTCCCCACAGACTGAAACCCCTTAACCTCTCACTGAACCCTCTTCCCCACACACTGAAACCCCTTCCCCACACACTGAATCCCCTTATCCACACACTGAAACCACTTCCCCACAGTCTGAAAGCTCCTCCCCACACACTGAAACCTCTTCCCCACAGAATGTAACACATTCCTCACACAATGAACCCCATCCCCACACACTGAAACCTCATGCCCACACACTGAAACCCCTTCCCCACACACTGAAACCCCTTCACCACACACTGAAATCCATCCCCACACACTGAAACATCTTCCCCACACACTGAAACCCCTTCCCCACTCACTGAAACACATCCCCACACACTGAAACCCCTTCCCCATAAACTGAAACCCCTTCCCCACACACTGAAACCATTCCCCACACACTGAAACCTCTTGCCCACACACTGAAACCCGTTATCCACACACTGAAACCACTTCCCCACAGACTGTAACGCATTCCGCACACACTGAAACCAATCACCACACACTGAAACCTCATGCCCACACACTGAAACCCCTTCCCCACACACTGAAACCCCTTCGCCACGCACTGAAACCTCTTCCACACATACTGAAACCTCTTCCCCAAAAACTGAAAGCTGTTCCCCACAGACTGAAACCTCTTCCCCACCCACTGAAATGCTTCCCCACACAATGAAACACATCCCCACACACTGAAACATCTTCCCCACACACTGAAACCCCTTCCCCACTCACTGAAACACATCCCCACACACTGAAACCCCTTCCCCACACACTGAAATCCATCCCCACACACTGAAACCCTTCCCACACACTGAAACCTCTTCCCACACACTGAAAACTCTTCGCCACAGACTGAAACCCTTCCCCACACACTGAAACCTCTTCCCCGCACACTGAAACCCCTTCCCCACACACTGAATCCCCTTCACCACACACTGAAACCCCTTCCCCACACACTGAAGCCTCTTAACCTCACACTGAAACCTCTTCCCCACACACTGAAACCCCTTCAACACACACGGAAACCTCTTCCGCACAGACTGTAACCCCTTCCCCAGACATTGAAACCCATCCCCACACTCTGAAACCTCATGTCCACACACTGAAGCCCCTTACCCACACACGGAAACCCCTTCCCCACACACTGAAACACATCCCCACACACTGAAACCTCTTCCCCACACACTGAAAACCCTTCCCCACACACTGAAACCCATCCCCACACACTGAAATCCTTCCCCACACATTGAAAACTCTTCCCACACACTGAAACCTCTTCGCCACAGACTGAAACACTTCCCCACACACTGAAACCTCTTCCCCACACACTGAAACCTCTTCCCCACACACTGAAACCCCTTCCCCGCACACTGAAACCTTTTCCTAAAGAATGAAACCCTTCCCCACACACTGAAACACCTTCCCCAGACACTGAAACCCATCCCCACACACTGAAACCTCTTACCCACAGACTGCAACCTCTTCCCCACACACTGAAACCCCTTCCCCACACACTGAAACCCCTTCCCCGCACACTCAAACCTCTTCCCCACACACTGAAACCCATTCCCCACAGACTGAAACCACTTCCCGACACATTGAGACCTCTTCCCCACACACTGACACCTCTTCCCCACACACTGAATCCCCTTATCTACACACTGAAACCACTTCCCCACAGACTGAAAGCTCCTCCCCACACACTGAAACCTCTTCCCCACAGAATGTAACGCATTCCCCACACAATGAAACCCATCCCCACACACTGAAACCTCATGCCCACACACTGAAACCCCTTCCCCACACACTGAAACCCCTTCACAACACACTGAAACCCATCCCCACACACTGAAACATCTTCCCCACACACTGAAACCCCTTCCCCACTCACTGAAACACATCCCCACACACTGAAACCCCTTCCCCCTAACTGAAACCCATCCCCACACACTGAAACCATTCCCCACACTCTGAAACCTCTTGCCCACACACTGAAACCCCTTATCCACACACTGAAACCACTTCCCCACAGACTGAAAGCTCTTCCCCTCAAACTGATACCTCTACCCCACAGACTGTAACGCATTCCGCACACACTGAAACCAATCCCCACACACTGAAACCTTATGCCCACACACTGAAACCCCTTCCCCACACACTGAAACCCCTACACAACACACTGAAACCCATCCCCACACACTGAAACATCTTCCCCACACACTGAAACCCCTTCCCCACACACTGAAACACATCCCCACACACTGAAACCCCTTCCCCACACACTGAAATCCATCCCCACACACTGAAACCCTTCCCCACACACTGAAACCTCTTCCCACACACTGAAAACTCTTCGCCACAGACTGAAACCCTTCCCCACACACTGAAACCTCTTCCCCGCACACTGAAACCCCTTCCCCACACACTGAATCCCCTTCACCACACACTGAAACCCCTTCCCCACACACTGAAGCCTCTTAACCTCACACTGAAACCTCTTCCCCACACACTGAAACCCCTTCAACACACACGGAAACCTCTTCCGCACAGACTGTAACCCCTTCCCCAGACATTCAAACCCATCCCCACACTCTGAAACCTCATGCCGGCACACTGAAGCCCCTTACCCACACACGGAAACCCCTTCCCCACACACTGAAACCCATCCCCACACACTGAAACCTCTTCCCCACACACTGAAACCCATCCCCACACACTGAAATCCTTCCCCACACATTGAAAACTCTTCCCACACACTGAAACCTCTTCGCCACAGACTGAAACACTTCCCCACACACTGAAACCTCTTCCCCACACACTGAAACCTCTTCCCCGCACACTGACACCTTTTCCTAAAGAATGAAACCCTTCCCCACACACTGAAACACCTTCCTCAGACACTGAAACCCATCCCCACACACTGAAACCTCTTCCCCACAGACTGCAACCTCTTCCACACACACTGAAACCCCTTCCCCACACACTGAAACCCCTTCCCCGCACACTCAAACCTCTTCCCCACACACTGAAACCCATTCCCCACAGACTGAAACCACTTCCCGACACATTGAGACCTCTTCCCCACACACTGAAACCTCTTCCCCACACACTGAATCCCCTTATCCACACACTGAAACCACTTCCCCACAGACTGAAAGCTCCTCCCCACACACTGAAACCTCTTCCCCACAGAATGTAACGCATTCCCCACACAATGAAACCCATCCCCACACACTGAAACCTCATGCCCACACACTGAAACCCCTTCACCACACACTGAAACCCATCCCCACACACTGAAACATCTTCCCCACACACTGAAACCCCTTCCCCACTCACTGAAACACATCCCCACGCACTGAAACCCCTTCCCCACAAACTGAAACCCATCCCCACACACTGAAACCATTCCCCACACACTGAAACCTCTTGCCCACACACTGAAACCCCTTATCCAAACACTGAAACCACTTCCCCACAGACTGAAAGCTCTTCCCCTCACACTGAAACCTCTTCCCCACAGACTGTAACGCATTCCGCACACACTGAAACCAATCCCCACACACTGAAACCTCATGCCCACACACTGAATCCCCTTCCCCACACACTGAAACCCCTTCACAACACACTGAAACCCATCCCCACACACTGAAACATCTTCCCCACACACTGAAACCCCTTCCCCACACACTGAAACACATCCCCACACACTGAAACCCCTTCCCCACACACTGAAATCCATCCACACACACTGAAACCTCTTCCCACACACTGAAAACTCTTCGCCACAGACTGAAACCCTTCCCCACACACTGAAACCTCTTCCCCGCACACTGAAACCCCTTCCCCACACACTGAATCCCCTTCACCACACACTGAAACCCCTTCCCCACACACTGAAGCCTCTTCCCCACACACTGAAACCACTTCCCCACAGACTGAAACCCCTTCCACACACTCTGAAAGCTCTTCCACACACACTGAAACCTCTTCCCCAGACACTGAAACCACTTCCCCAGACACTGAAACCCCTTCCCCACACACTGAAACCTCTTCCCCACACACTGAAATGCTTCCCCACAGACTGAAACCCCTTAACCTCTCACTGAACCCTCTTCCCCACACACTGAAACCCCTTCCCCACACACTGAATCCCCTTATCCACACACTGAAACCACTTCCCCACAGTCTGAAAGCTCCTCCCCACACACTGAAACCTCTTCCCCACAGAATGTAACACATTCCTCACACAATGAACCCCATCCCCACACACTGAAACCTCATGCCCACACACTGAAACCCCTTCCCCACACACTGAAACCCCTTCACCACACACTGAAATCCATCCCCACACACTGAAACATCTTCCCCACACACTGAAACCCCTTCCCCACTCACTGAAACACATCCCCACACACTGAAACCCCTTCCCCATAAACTGAAACCCCTTCCCCACACACTGAAACCATTCCCCACACACTGAAACCTCTTGCCCACACACTGAAACCCGTTATCCACACACTGAAACCACTTCCCCACAGACTGTAACGCATTCCGCACACACTGAAACCAATCACCACAAACTGAAACCTCATGCCCACACACTGAAACCCCTTCCCCACACACTGAAACCCCTTCGCCACGCACTGAAACCTCTTCCACACATACTGAAACCTCTTCCCCAAAAACTGAAAGCTGTTCCCCACAGACTGAAACCTCTTCCCCACCCACTGAAATGCTTCCCCACACAATGAAACACATCCCCACACACTGAAACACCTTCGCCACACACTGAAACCCATACCCTACACACTGAAACCCCTTCCCCACACACTGAATCCCCTTCACCACACACTGAAACCCCTTCCCCACACACTGAAGCCTCTTCCCCACACACTGAAACCACTTCCCCACAGACTGAAACCCCTTCCACACACTCTGAAAGCTCTTCCACACACACTGAAACCTCTTCCCCACACACTGAAACCACTTCCCCAGACACTGAAACCCCTTCCCCACACACTGAAACCTCTTCCCCACACACTGAAATCCTTCCCCACAGACTGAAACCCCTTAACCTCACACTGACCCCTCTTCCCCACTCACTGAAACCCCTTCCCCACACACTGAAACTTCTTCCCCACACACTGAAACCCCTTCCGCACGCACTGAATCCCCTTTATCCCACACTGAAACCCGTTCCCCACACACTGAAACCCATCCCCACACACTGAAACCTCATGCCCACACATTGAAACCCCTTCCCCACACACTGAGACACCTTAACCACACACTGAAACCCATCCCCACGCACTGACACATCTTCCCCACACACTGAAACACCTTCCCCACACACTGAAACACATCCCCACACACTGAAACCCCTTCCCCACCCACTGAAACCCATCCTCACACACTGAAACCCTTCCTCACAAACTGAAACCACTTCCCACACACTGATAACTCTTCGCCACAGACTGAAACGCTTCCCCACACACTGAAACCTCTTCCACACACACTGAACCCCCTTCACCAAACACTGAAACCCCATCCCCACACACTGCAGCCTCTTCCCCACACACTGAAACCACTTCCCCACAGACTGAAACCCCATCCCCACACTCTGAAACCTCTTCCACACACACTGAAACCTCTTCCATACAAACTGAAACCAATCACCACACACTGAAACCTCATGCCCACACACTGAAACCCCTTCCCCACACACTGAAACCCCTTCGCCACGCACTGAAACCTCTTCCACACATACTGAAACCTCTTCCCCAAAAACTGAAAGCTGTTCCCCACAGACTGAAACCTCTTCCCCACTCACTGAAATGCTTCCCCACACAATGAAACACATCCCCACACACTGAAACACCTTCGCCACACACTGAAACCCATTCCCTACACACTGAAACCCCTTCCCCACACACTGAATCCCCTTCACCACACACTGAAACCCCTTCCCCACACACTGAAGGCTCTTCCCCACACACTGAAACCACTTCCCCACAGACTGAAACCCCTTCCACACACTCTGAAAGCTCTTCCACACACACTGAAACCTCTTCCCCACACACTGAAACCACTTCCCCAGACACTGAAACCCCTTCCCCACACACTGAAACCTCTTCCCCACACACTGAAATCCTTCCCCACAGACTGAAACCCCTTAACCTCACACTGACCCCTCTTCCCCACACACTGAAACCCCTTCCCCACACACTGAAGCTTCTTCCCCACACACTGAAACCCCTTCCGCACGCACTGAATCCCCTTTATCCCACACTGAAACCCGTTCCCCACACACTGAAACCCATCCCCACACACTGAAACCTCATGCCCACACATTGAAACCCCTTCCCCACACACTGAGACACCTTAACCACACACTGAAACCCATCCCCACGCACTGACACATCTTCCCCACACACTGAAACCCCTTCCCCACACACTGAAACACATCCCCACACACTGAAACCCCTTCCCCACCCACTTAAACCCATCCTCACACACTGAAACCCTTCCTCACAAACTGAAACCACTTCCCACACACTGAAAACTCTTCGCCACAGACTGAAATGCTTCCCCACACACTGAAACCTCTTCCACACACACTGAATCCCCTTCACCAAACACTGAAACCCCATCCCCACACACTGCAGCCTCTTCCCCACACACTGAAACCACTTCCCCACAGACCGAAACCCCCTCCCCACTCTCTGAAACCTCTTCCACACACACTGAAACCTCGTCCATACACACTGAAACCACTTCCCCACACACTGAAACCCCTTCCCGACACACGGAAACCTCTTCCCAACACACTGAAACCCCTTCCCCACAGACTGAAACCCATTCCTCACACTCTGAAACCTCTTCCACACACAAAAAAACCTCTTCCCCACACACTGAAACCACTTCCCCACACACTGAAACCCCTTCCCCACACACTGAAACCTCTTCCCCACACACTGAAACCACTTCCCCACACACTGAAACCCCTTCCCCGCACACTGAAACCTTTCTCTAAAGACTGAAATCCTTCCCCACACATTGAAACCTCATCCCACACACTGAAACCACTTCGCCACAGACTGAAACCCTTCCCCACACACTGAAACCTCTTCCCCACACACTGGAACCTCTTCATCACACACTGAAAACCCTTCCCCGCTCACTGAAACCTTTTCCTAAAGAATGAAACCCTTCCCCACACACTGAAACACCTTCCCCACACACAGAAAGACATCCCCACACACTGAAACCTCTCCCCCCCACATTAAAACCCCTTCCCCAGACACTGAAACCCATCCCCACACACTGAAACATCTTCCCCACACACTGGAACCTCTTCCCCACACACTGAAAACCCTTCCCCGCACACTGAAACCTTTCTCTAAACACTGAAACCCCTTCCCCACACACTGAAACACATCCCCACTCACTGAAACCACTTCCCCACACACTGAAAGCTCTTCCCCTCACACTGAAACCTCTTCCCCACAGAATGCAACTCATTCCCCACACACTGAAACCCATCCCCACACACTGAAACCTCATGCCCAAACACTGAAACCCCATCCCCACACACTGAAACCCCTTCACAACACACTGAAACCCATCCCCACACACTGAAACATCTTCCCCACACACTGAAACCCCTTCCCCACACACGGAAACACATCCCTACACACTGAAACCCCTTCCCCACACACTCAAACCCATCCCCACACACTGAAACCCTTCCCCACACACTGAAAGCTCTTCCCACACACTGAAAACTCTTCGCCACAGACTGAAACCCTTCCCCGCACACTGAAACCACTTCCCCGCACACTGAAACCCCTTCCCCACACACTGAATCCCATTCACCACACACTGAAACGCCTTCCCCACACACTGAAGCCTCTTCCCCACACACTGAAGCCTCTTCCCCACACACTGAAACCACTTCCCCACAGACTGAAACCCCTTCCACACACTCTGAAAGCTCTTCCACACACACTGAAACCTCTTCCCCACACACTGAAACCACCTCCCCAGACACTGAAACCCCTTCCCCACACACTGAAACCTCTTCCCCACACACTGAAACCCCTTCCCCACAGACTGAAACCCCTTAACCTCACACTGAAACCTCTTCCCCACACACTGAAATCCCTTCCCCACAAACTGAAACCTGTTCCCCACACACTGAAACCCATCCCCACACACTGAAACCTCTTCCCCACACAGTGAAACCCCTTCCCCACACACTGAAACCCATCCCCACACATTGAAACCCATCCCCACACACTGAAACATCTTCCCCACACACTGAAAGCTCTTCCCCACAGACTGAAACCCTTCCACACACACTGAAACCTCTTCCCCACGCAATGAAACCCCTTCCCCACGCACTGAAACCTCTTCCACACATACTGAAACCTCTTCCCCACACACTGAAACCTCTTCCCCACACACTGAAACTCCTTCCCCACGCACTGAAACATCTTCCACACACACTGAAACTTCTTCCCCACACACTGAAACCACTTCCCCAAACACTGAAACCCATCCCACACACTGAAACATCTTCCACACACACTGAAACCTTTCCCGACAGACTGAAACCCTTCCCCACACACTGAAACTTCTTCCCCACGCACTGAAACACGTTCCCCACAAACAGAAAGCCATCCCCACACACTGACATCTCTTCCCCACACACTGAAACTCCTTCCCCAGAAACTGAAACCCATCCCCACACACTGAATACTCTTCCCCACACACTGCAACCTCTTCCCCACACACTGAAACCCCTTCCCCACACACTGAAACCCCTACCCCACACTCTGAAACCTCATCCCCACAGACTGTAACCCATTCCCCACACACTGAAACCCATCCCCACACACTGAAACCTCATGCCCACACACTGAAACACCTTCCCCACTCACTGAAACCCCTTCCCCACACACTGAAACACATCCCCACACACTGAAACCTCTTCCCCACATACTGAAACCTCTTCCCCACACACTGAAACCCCTTCCCCACAGACTGAAACCCCTTTACCTCACACTGAAACCCATCACCACACACTGAATCCCATCCCCACGCACTGAAACCTCTTCCCCACACACGGAAAAATCTTCCCCACAGACTGAAACCCTTCCCTACACACTGAAACCTCTTCTCCACACACTGTAACTGCTTCGCGACGCACTGAAACCTCTTCCACACACACTGAAACCTCTTCCCACACACTGAAACATCTTCCCCACAATTTGAAACTTCTTAAACACGCACTGAAACCCATCCCCACACACTGAAACCCCTTCCACACACACTGAAAGATCTTCCACACACACTGAAACCCCTTCCCCACGATCTGAAAACCCTTCCCCACACACTGAAACCCATCCCACACACTGAGACCTTTTCCACACACACTGAAACCTTTCCCTATAGACTGAAACCCTTCCCCACACACTGAAACCTCTTCCCCACACACTGAAACACCTTCCCCACAAACAGAAAGCCATCCCCACACACTGAAATCTCTTCCCCACACAGTGAAACCCCTTCCCCAGACACTGAAATCCATCCCCACACACTGAACCCTCTTCCCCACACACTGCAACCTCGTCCCCACACACTGAAACCCCTTCGCCACAAACTGAAACCTCTTCCACACACACTGAAACCACTTCCCCAGACACTGAAACCCATCCCCACACACTGAAACCTCTTCCCCACACACTGAAACCCCTTCCCCACACACTGAAACCCCTTAACCTCACACTGAAACCTCTTCCCCACACCTTGAAACCCCTTCCCCACACACTGAAACCTCTTCCCCACACACTGAAACCCCTTCCCCATACACTGAAACCCCTTTCCCCCAAACTGAAACCCGTTCCCCACACACTGAAACCCATCCCCAGACACTGAAACCCCTTCCCCACACACTGAAACCTCATCCCCACACACTGAAACCCCTTTCCCACAGACTGGAACCCCTTAACCTCAAACTGAAACCTCTTCCCCACACCTTGAAACCCCTTCCCCACACACTGAAACCTCTTCCCCACACACTGAAACCCCTTCCCCATACACTGAAACCCCTTTCCCCCAAACTGAAACCCGTTCCCCACACACTGAAACCCATCCCCACACACTGAAACCTCTTCCCCACTCAGTGAAACCCCTTCCCCACACACTGAAACCCATCCCCACACATTGAAACCCATCCCCACACACTGAAACCCCTTCCACACACACTGAAAGATCTTCCACACACACTGAAACCTCTTCCCCGCACACTGAAACCCCTTCCCCACACACTGAATCCCCTTCACCACACACTGAAACCCCTTCCCCACACACTGAAGCCTCTTCCCCACACACTGAAACCACTTCCCCACAGACTGAAACCCCTTCCACACACTCTGAAAGCTCTTCCACACACACTGAAACCTCTTCCCCACACACTGAACCCTCTTCCCCACACACTGCAACCTCTTCCCCACACACTGAAACCCCTTCCCCACACACTGAAACCCCTTCCCCACTCACTGAAACCCCTTCCCCACACACTGAAACACATCCCCACACACTGAAACCTCTTCCCCACACACTGAAACCTCTTCCCCACACACTGAAACCCCTTCCCCACAGACTCAATCCCCTTTACCTCACACTGAACCCCATCCGCACACACTGAAACCCCTTCCCCACACACTGAAACCTCTTCCCCTCACACTGAAACCCCTTCCGCACTCACTGAAACCCCTTCCCCACACACTGAAACCCATCGCCACACACTGAATCCCATCCCCACGCACTGAAACCTCTTCCCCACACACGGAAAGCTCTTCCCCACAGACTGAAACCCTTCCCTACACACTGAAACCTCTTCTCCACACACTGTAACTACTTCGCGACGCACTGAAACCTCATCCACACACACTGAAACCTCTTCCCACACACTGAAACATCTTCCCCACAATTTGAAACTTCTTAAACACGCACTGAAACCCATCCCCACACACTGAAACCCCTTCCACACACACTGAAATATCTTCCACACACACTGAAACCCCTTCCCCACGAACTGAAAACCCTTCCCCACACACTGAAACCCATCCCACACACTGAGACCTTTTCCACACACACTGAAACCTTTCCCTCCAGACTGAAATCCTTCCCCACACACTGAAACCTCTTCCCCACACACTGAAGCACCTTCCCCACAAACAGAAAGCCATCCCCACACACTGAATTCTCTTCCCCACACAGTGAAACCCCTTCCCCAGACACTGAAATCCATCCCCACAAACTGAACCCTCTTCCCCACACACTGCAACCTCTTCCCCACACACTGAAACCCCTTCCCCACACACTGAAACCTCTTCCGCACACACTGAAACCACTTCCCCAGACACTGAAACCCCTTCCCCACACACTGAAACCTCTTCCCCACACACTGAAACCCCTTCCCCACAGACTGAAACCCCTTAACCTCACACTGAAACCTCTTCCCCACACCTTGAAACCCCTTCCCCACACACTGAAACCTCTTCCCCACACACTGAAACCCCTTCCCCATACACTGAAACACCTTTCCCCCAAACTGAAACCCGTTCCCCACACACTGAAACCCATCCCCACACACTGAAACCTCTTCCCCACACAGTGAAACCCCTTCCCCACACACTGAAACCCATCCCCACACATTGAAACCAATCCCCACACACTGAAACCCCTTCCACACACACTGAAAGATCTTCCACAAACACTGAAACCCCTTCCCCACGAACTGAAACCCCTTCCCCACACACTGAAACCCATCCCACGCACTGAAACCTCTTCCACACACACTGAAACCTCTTCCCACACACTGAAACCTCTTCCCCACACGCTGAAACTTCTTCCACACGCACTGAAACCCATCCCCACACACTGAAACGCCTTCCACCCACACTGAAACATCTTCCACACACACTGAACCCCCTTCCCCACGCACTGACACCCCTTCCACACACACTGAAACATCTTCCACACACACTGAAACCCCTTCCCCACGCACTGAAACCCCTTCCACACACACTGTTACCCCTTTCCCGCACACTGAAACCCCTTCCCCACACACTGAATCCCCTCACACACACGGAAACCCCTTCCCCGCACACTGAAACCCGTTCTCCGCACACTGTAACCCTTCCCCACACGCTGAAACCCCTTACCCACACGCTGAAACTGCTTCCACACACACTGAAACCTCTTCCACATGCACTGAAACGCCTTCCGCACTCACTGAAACCCATCCCCAAACACTGAAACCCATCCCCTCACACTGAAACCTTTCCATACACAATGAAACGCATCCCCACACACTGAAACCTCTTCCCCACACACTGAAACCCCTTATCCACACACTGAAACCCCTTACCCACACACTGAAACCACTTCCCCACAGACAGAAACCCCTTCCCCACAGACAGAAACCCCTTCCCCACACTCTGCAACCTCTTCCCCACACACTGAAACCTCTTCCCCACACACTGAAACCACGTCCCCACACACTGAAACCCATTCCCCACACACTGAAACCTCCTCACCACACACTGAAACCCCTTCCCCACAGACTGAAACCCCTTAACTACCCACTGAAACCCATCCCCACACACTGAATTTTCTTCCCCACGCACTGAAACCCCTTCCCCACACACTGAAACCCCTTCCCCACACACTGAAACCCATCCCCACACACTGAATCCTCTTCCCCACAGACTGAAACCTCTTCCCCACACACTGAAACCCCTTCCGCAATCACTGAAACCCATCCCCACACTCTGAAACCCATCCCCACACACTGGAACCTCTTCCCCACACACTGAAGGCTCTTCCCCACAGACTAAAACCCTTCCCCACACACTGAAACCTCTTCCGCACACACTGAAACCCCTTCCCCACGCACTGAAACTTCTTCCACACATACTGTAACCTCTTCCCCACACACTGAGACCTCTTCCCCACACACTGAAACTCCTTCCCCACGCACTGAAACCTCTTCTACACACACTGAAACCTCTTCCACACACACTGAAACCTCTTCCCCACACGCTTAAACTTCTTCCACACGCACTGAAACACATCCCCACACACTGAAACCTCTTCCACACACACTGAAACCTCTACCACACACACTGAAACCTCTACCACACACAATAAAACCCCTTCCCCACGCACTGAAACCCCTTCCACACACACTGCAACCCCATCCCCGCACACTGAAAGCCCTTACCCACACGCTGAAACTCCTTCCACACACACTGAAACCTCTTCCACATGCACTGAAACCCATTCCGCACACACTGAAACACATCCCCACAAACTGAAACCCATCCCCTCACACTGAAACCATTCCCCACACAATGAAACCCATCCCCACATACTGAAACATCTTCCCCACACACTGAAACACCTTATCCACACACTGAAACCCCTTCCCCACAGACTGAAACCTCTTCCCCACACACTGAAACCTCTTCCGCACGGACTGTAACCCCTTCCCCAGACATTGAAACACATCCCCACACTCTGAAACCTCATGCCCACACACTGAAACCCCTTCCCCACACACTGAAACCCATCCCCACACACTGAAAACTCTTGCCCACACACTGAAACCCCTTCCCCACACACTGAAACCCCGTCCCCACACACTGAAATCCATCCCCACAAACTGAAACCCATCCCCACACACTGAAATCCTTCCCCACACACTGAAACCACTTCCCACATACTGAAAACTCTTCGCCACAGACTGAAACCCTTCCCCACGCACTGAAACCTCTTCCCCACACACTGAAAACTCTTCCCCACACACTGAAACCTCTTCGACACACAGTGAAACCTCTTCCCACACACTGAAACCTGTTCCCCACACATTGAAACTTCTTCCACACGCACTGAAACCCATCCCCACACACTGAAACGCCTTCCACACACACTGAAACATCTTCCACACACACTGAAACCCCTTCCCCACGCACTGAAACCCCTTCCACACACACTGAAACATCTTCCACACACACTGAAACCCCTTCCCCACGCACTGAAACCCCTTCCACACACACTGTTACCCCTTCCCCGGACACTGAAACCCCTTCCCCACACACTGAATCCCCTCACACACACGGAAACCCCTTCCCCGCACACTGAAACCCCTTCCCCGCACACTGTAACCCTTCCCCACACGCTGAAACCCCTTACCCACACGCTGAAACTTCTTCCACACACACTGAAACCTCTTCCACATGCACTGAAACCCCTTCCGCACTCACTGAAACCCATCCCCAAACACTGAAACCCATCCCCTCACACTGAAACCATTCCACACACAATGAAACGCACCCCCACACACTGAAACCTCTTCCCCACACACTGAAACCCCTTATCCACACACTGAAACCCCTTACCCACACACTGAAACCACTTCCCCACAGACAGAAACCCCTTCCCCACAATCAGCAACCTCTTCCCCACACACTGAAACCTCTTCCCCACACACTGAAACCACTTCCCCACACACTGAAACCCATTCCCCACACACTGAAACCTCTTCACCACACACTGAAACCCCTTCCCCACAGACTGAAACCCCTTAACCACACACTGAAACCCATCCCCACACACTGAATTTTCTTCCCCACGCACTGAAACCCCTTCCCCACACACTGAAACCCCTTCCCCACACACAGAAACCCATCCCCACACACTGACTCCTCTTCCCCACAGACTGAAACCACTTGCCCACACACTGAAACCCCTTGCGCAATCACTGAAACCCATCCCCACACTCTGGAACCCATCGCCACACACTGGAACCTCTTCCCCACACACTGAAAGCTCTTCCCCACAGACTAAAACCCTTCCCCACACACTGAAACCTCTTCCCCACACACTGAAACCCCTTCCCCACGCACTGAAACTTCTTCCACACATACTGTAACCTCTTCCCCACACACTGAAACCTCTTCCCCACACACTGAAACTCCTTCCCCACGCACTGAAACCTCTTCTACACACACTGAAACCTCTTCCACACACACTGAAACCTCTTCCACACACACTGAAACCTCTTACCCACACGCTTAAACTTCTTCCACACGCACTGAAACACATCCCCACACACTGAAACCTCTTCCACACACACTGAAACCTCTACCACACACACTGACACCTCTACCACACGCAGTAAAACCCCTTCCCCACGCACTGAAACCCCTTCCACACACACTGTAACCCCATCCCCGCACACTGAAAGCCCTTACCCACACACTGAAACTCCTTCCACACACACTGAAACCTCTTCCACATGCACCGAAACCCATTCCGCACACACTGAAACACATCCCCACACACTGAAACCCATCCCCTCACACTGAAACCATTCCCCACACAATGAAACCCATCCCCACATACTGAAACCTCTTCCCCACACACTGAAACACCTTATCCACAAACTGAAACCCCTTCCCCAAAGACTGAAACCTCTTCCCCACACACTGAAACCTCTTCCGCATGGACTGTAACCCCTTCCCCAGACATTGAAACACATCCCCACACTCTGAAACCTCATGCCCACACACTGAAACCCCTTCCCCACACACTGAAACCCATCCCCACTCACTGAAAACTCTTGCCCACACACTGAAACCCCTTCCCCACACACTGAAACCCCTTCCCCACACACTGAAATCCATCCCCACAAACTGAAATCCATCCCCACACACTGAAATCCTTCCCCACACACTGAATCCACTTCCCACATACTGAAAACTCTTCGCCACAGACTGAAACCCTTCCCCACACACTGAAATCTCTTCCCCACACACTGAAGACTCTTCCCCTCACACTGAAACCCCTTCCCCGCACACTGAAACATCTTCCCCACACACTGAATCCCCTTCCCCACACACTGAAACCCATCCCCACACACTGAAACCCCTTCCCCACACACTGAAACCCCTTCCCCACTCACTGAAACCCATCCCCACAAACTGAAACCCCTTCCCCACACACGGAAACCCATCCCCACACACTGAAACCCTTCCCCACACACTGAAACCTCTTCCCACACACTGAAACCTCTTCCCGACACACTGAAACCTCTTCCCCACACACTGAAACCCCTTCCCACACACTGAAACCTGTTCCCCACACGTTGAAACTTCTTCCACATGCACTGAAACCCATCCCCACACACTGAAACTCCTTCCACACACACTGAATCATCTTCCACACACACTGAAACCCCTTCCCCACGCACTGAGACCCCTTCCACATACACAGTTACCCCTTCCCCGCACACTGAAACCCCTTCCCCAAACACTGAAACCCATCCCACACACTGAAACCTCTTCCACACACAGTAAAACACCTTCCCCACGCACTGAAACCCCTTCCACACACACTGTAACCCCATCCCCGCACACTAAAAGCCCTTACCCACACGCTGAAACTCCTTCCACACACACTGAAACCTCTTCCACATGCACCAAAACCCATTCCGCACACACTGAAACCCATCCCCACACACTGATAACTCTTGCCCACACACTGAAACCCCTTCCCCACACACTGAAACCCCTTCCCCACACACTGAAATCCATCCCCACAAACTGAAACCCATCCCCACACACTGAAATCCTTCACCACACACTGAAACCAATTCCCACATACTGAAAACTCTTCGCCACAGACTGAAACCCTTCCCCACGCACTGAAACCTCTTCCCCACACACTGAAAACTCTTCCCCACACACTGAAACCTCTTCCACACACAGTGAAACCCCTTCCCCACACACGGAAACCCATCCCCACACACTGAAACCCATCCCCACACACTGAAACCTCTTCCCCACACACTGAAAGCTCTTCCCCACTGACTGAAACCCTTCCCCACACACTGAAACCTCTTCCCCACACACTGAAACTCCTTCCCCACGCACTGAAACCTCTTCCACACACACTGAAACCTCTTCCCACACACTGAAACCTGTTCCCCACACGTTGAAACTTCTTCCACACGCACTGAAACCCATCCCCACACACTGAAACGCCTTCCACACACACTGAAACCTCTTCCCCACACACTGAAACTCCTTCCCCACGCACTGAAACCTCTTCTACACACACTGAAACCTCTTCCACACACACTGAAACCTCTTCCACACACACTGAAACCTCTTACCCACACGCTTAAACTTCTTCCACACGCACTGAAACACATCCCCACACACTGAAACCTCTTCCACACACACTGAAACCTCTACCACACACACTGACACCTCTACCACACGCAGTAAAACCCCTTCCCCACGCACTGAAACCCCTTCCACACACACTGTAACCCCATCCCCGCACACTGAAAGCCCTTACCCACACACTGAAACTCCTTCCACACACACTGAAACCTCTTCCACATGCACCGAAACCCATTCCGCACACACTGAAACACATCCCCACGCACTGAAACCCATCCCCTCACACTGAAACCATTCCCCACACAATGAAACCCATCCCCACATACTGAAACCTCTTCCCCACACACTGAAACACCTTATCCACACACTGAAACCCCTTCCCCACAGACTGAAACCTCTTCCCCACACACTGAAACCTCTTCCGCATGGACTGTAACCCCTTCCCCAGACATTGAAACACATCCCCACACTCTGAAACCTCATGCCCACACACTGAAACCCCTTCCCCACACACTGAAACCCATCCCCACTCACTGAAAACCCTTGCCCACACACTGAAACCCCTTCCCCACACACTGAAACCCCTTCCCCACACACTGAAATCCATCCCCACAAACTGAAATCCATCCCCACACACTGAAATCCTTCCCCACACACTGAATCCACTTCCCACATACTGAAAACTCTTCGCCACAGACTGAAACCCTTCCCCACACACTGAAATCTCTTCCCCACACACTGAAGACACTTCCCCTCACACTGAAACCCCTTCCCCGCACACTGAAACATCTTCCCCACACACTGAATCCCCTTCCCCACACACTGAAACCCATCCCCACACACTGAAACCCCTTCCCCACACACTGAAACCCCTTCCCCACTCACTGAAACCCATCCCCACAAACTGAAACCCCTTCCCCACACACGGAAACCCATCCCCACACACTGAAACCCTTCCCCACACACTGAAACCTCTTCCCACACACTGAAACCTCTTCCCGACACACTGAAACCTCTTCCCCACACACTGAAACCCCTTCCCACACACTGAAACCTGTTCCCCACACGTTGAAACTTCTTCCACATGCACTGAAACCCATCCCCAAACACTGAAACTCCTTCCACACACACTGAATCATCTTCCACACACACTGAAACCCCTTCCCCACGCACTGAGACCCCTTCCACATACACAGTTACCCCTTCCCCGCACACTGAAACCCCTTCCCCAAACACTGAAACCCATCCCACACACTGAAACCTCTTCCACACACAGTAAAACCCCTTCCCCACGCACTGAAACCCCTTCCACACACACTGTAACCCCATCCCCGCACACTAAAAGCCCTTACCCACACGCTGAAACTCCTTCCACACACACTGAAAGCTCTTCCACATGCACCAAAACCCATTCCGCACACACTGAAACCCATCCCCACACACTGAAAACTCTTGCCCACACACTGAAACCCCTTCCCCACACACTGAAACCCCTTCCCCACACACTGAAATCCATCCCCACAAACTGAAACCCATCCCCACACACTGAAATCCTTCACCACACACTGAAACCAATTCCCACATACTGAAAACTCTTCGCCACAGACTGAAACCCTTCCCCACGCACTGAAACCTCTTCCCCACACACTGAAAACTCTTCCCCACACACTGAAACCTCTTCCACACACAGTGAAACCCCTTCCCCACACACGGAAACCCATCCCCACACACTGAAACCCATCCCCACACACTGAAACCTCTTCCCCACACACTGAAAGCTCTTCCCCACTGACTGAAACCCTTCCCCACACACTGAAACCTCTTCCCCACACACTGAAACTCCTTCCCCACGCACTGAAACCTCTTCCACACACACTGAAACCTCTTCCCACACACTGAAACCTGTTCCCCACACGTTGAAACTTCTTCCACACGCACTGAAACCCATCCCCACACACTGAAACGCCTTCCACACACACTGAAACATCGTCCACACACACTGAAACCCCTTCCCCACGCACTGAAACCCCTTCCACACACACTGAAACATCTTCCACACACACTGAAACCCCTTCCCCACGCACTGAAACCCCTTCCACACACACTGTTGCCCCTTCCCCGGACACTGAAACCCCTTCCCCACACACTGAATCCCCTCACACACACGGAAACCCCTTCCCCGCACACTGAAACCCCTTCCCCGCACACTGTAACCCTTCCCCAGACGCTGAAACCCCTTACCCACACGCTGAAACTTCTTCCACACACACTGAAACCTCTTCCACATGCACTGAAACCCCTTCCGCACTCACTGAAACCCATCCCCAAACACTGAAACCCATCCCCTCACACTGAAACCATTCCACACACAATGAAACGCATCCCCACACATTGAAACCTCTTCCCCACACACTGAAACCTCTTCCGCACGGACTGTAACCCCTTCCCCAGACATTGAAACACATCCCCACACTCTGAAACCTCATGCCCACACACTGAAACCCCTTCCCCACACACTGAAACCATTCCCCACACAATGAAACCCATCCCCACATACTGAAACCTCTTCCCCACACACTGAAACACCTTATCCACACACTGAAACCCCTTCCCCACAGACTGAAACCTCTTCCCCACACACTGAAACCTCTTCCGCACGGACTGTAACCCCTTCCCCAGACATTGAAACACATCCCCACACTCTGAAACCTCATGCCCACACACTGAAACCCCTTCCCCACACACTGAAACCCATCCCCACTCACTGAAAACTCTTGCCCACACACTGAAACCCCTTACCCACACACTGAAACCCCTTCCCCACACACTGAAATCCATCCCCACAAACTGAAATCCATCCCCACACACTGAAATCCTTCCCCACACCCTGAATCCACTTCCCACATACTGAAAACTCTTCGCCACAGACTGAAACCCTTCCCCACACACTGAAATCTCTTCCCCACACACTGAAAACTCTTCCCCTCACACTGAAACCCCTTCCCCGCACACTGAAACATCTTCCCCACACACTGAATCCCCTTCCCCACACACTGAAACCCATCCCCACACACTGAAACCCCTTCCCCACACACTGAAACCCCTTCCCCACTCACTGAAACCCATCCCCACAAACTGAAACCCCTTCCCCACACACGGAAACCCATCCCCACACACTGAAACCCTTCCCCACACACTGAAACCTCTTCCCACACACTGAAACCTCTTCCCGATACACTGAAACCTCTTCCCCACACACTGAAACCCCTTCCCACACACTGAAACCTGTTCCCCACACGTTGAAACTTCTTCCACACGCACTGAAACCCATCCCCACACACTGAAACCCCTTCCACACACACTGAAACATCTTCCACACACACTGAAACCCCTTCCCCACGCACTGAGACCCCTTCCACATACACAGTTACCCCTTCCCCGCACACTGAAACCCCTTCCCCAAACACTGAAACCCATCCCACACACTGAAACCTCTTCCACACACAGTAAAACCCCTTCCCCACGCACTGAAACCCCATCCACACACACTGTAACCCCATCCCCGCACACTAAAAGCCCTTACCAACACGCTGAAACTCCTTCCACACACACTGAAACCTCTTCCACATGCACCGAAACCCATTCCGCACACACTGAAACCCATCCCCACACACTGAAAACTCTTGCCCACACACTGAAACCCCTTCCCCACACACTGAAACCCCTTCCCCACACCCTGAAATCCATCCCCACAAACTGAAACCCATCCCCACACACTGAAATCCTTCACCACACACTGCAACCACTTCCCACATACTGAAAACTCTTCGCCACAGACTGAAACCCTTCCCCACGCACTGAAACCTCTTCCCCACACACTGAAAACTCTTCCCCACACACTGAAACCTCTTCCACACACAGTGAAACCCATTCACCACACACGGAAACCCATCCCCACACACTGAAACCCATCCCCACACACTGAAACCTATTCCCCACACACTGAAAGCTCTTCCCCACTGACTGAAACCCTTCCCCACACACTGAAACCCTTCCCCACACACTGAAACCTCTTCCCACACACTGAAACCTCTTCCCGACACACTGAAACCTCTTCCCCACACACTGAAACCCCTTCCCACACACTGAAAACTGTTCCCCACACGTTGAAACTTCTTCCACACGCACTGAAACCCATCCCCACACACTGAAACCCCTTCCACACACACTGAAACATCTTCCACACGCACTGAAACCCCTTCCCCACGCACTGAGACCCCTTCCACATACACAGTTACCCCTTCCCCGCACACTGAAACCCCTTCCCCAAACACTGAAACCCATCCCACATACTGAAACCTCTTCCACACACACTGAAATCTTTCCCTGCAGACTGAAATCCCTTCCCCACGCACTGAAACCTCTTCCCCACACACTGAAAACTCTTCCCCACACACTGAAACCTCTTCCACACACAGTGAAACCCATTCACCACACACGGAAACCCATCCCCACACACTGAAACCCATCCCCACACACTGAAACCTCTTCCCCACACACTGAAAGCTCTTCCCCACTGACTGAAACCCTTCCCCACACACTGAAACCTCTTCCCCACACACTGAAACTCCTTCCCCACGCACTGAAACCTCTTCCACACAGACTGAAACCTCTTCCCACACACTGAAACCTGTTCCCCACACGTTGAAACTTCTTCAACACGCACTGAAACCCATCCCCACACACTGAAAAGCCTTCCACACACACTGAAACATCTTCCACACACACTGAAACCCCTTCCCCACGCACTGAAACCCCTTCCACACACACTGAAACATCTTCCACACACACTGAAACCCCTTCCCCACGCACTGAAACCCCTTCCACACACACTGTTACCCCTTCCCCGGACACTGAAACCCCTTCCCCACACACTGAATCCCCTCACACACACGGAAACCCCTTCCCCGCACACTGAAACCCCTTCCCCGCACACTGTAACCCTTCCCCACACGCTGAAACCCCTTACCCACACGCTGAAACTTCTTCCACACACACTGAAACCTCTTCCACATGCACTGAAACCCCTTCCGCACTCACTGAAACCCATCCCCAAACACTGAAACCCATCCCCTCACACTGAAACCATTCCACACACAATGAAACGCATCCCCACACACTGAAACCTCTTCCCCACACACTGAAACCCCTTATCCACACACTGAAACCCCTTACACACACACTGAAACCACTTCCCCACAGACAGAAACCCCTTCCCCACACTCAGCAACCTCTTCCCCACACACTGAAACCTCTTCCCCACACACTGAAACCACTTCCCCACACACTGAAACCCATTCCCCACACACTGAAACCTCTTCACCACACACTGAAACCCCTTCCCCACAGACTGAAACCCCTTAACCACCCACTGAAACCCATCCCCACACACTGAATTTTCTTCCCCACGCACTGAAACCCCTTCCCCACACACTGAAACCCCTTGCACACACACAGAAACCCATCCCCACACACTGACTCCTCTTCCCCACAGACTGAAACCACTTCCCCACACACTGAAACCCCTTCCGCAATCACTGAAACCCATCCCCACACTCTGAAACCCATCCCCACACACTGGAACCTCTTCCCCACACACTGAAACCCCTTCCCCAAGCACTGAAACTTATTCCACACATACTGTAACCTCTTCCCCACACACTGAAACCTCTTCCCCACACACTGAAACTCCTTCCCCACGCACTGAAACCTCTTCTACACACACTGAAACCTCTTCCACACACACTGAAACCTCTTCCACACACACTGAAACCTCTTCCCCACACGCTTAAACTTCTTCCACACGCACTGAAACACATCCCCACACACTGAAACCTCTTCCACACACACTGCAACCTCTACCACACACACTGAAACCTCTACCACACACAGTAAAACCCCTTCCCCACGCACTGAAACCCCTTCCACATGCACCGAAACCCATTCCGCACACACTGAAACCCATCCCCACACACTGAAAACTCTTGCCCACACACTGAAACCCCTTCCCCACACACTGAAACCCCTTCCCCACACCCTGAAATCCATCCCCACAAACTGAAACCCATCCCCACACACTGAAATCCTTCACCACACACTGCAACCACTTCCCACATACTGAAAACTCTTCGCCACAGACTGAAACCCTTCCCCACGCACTGAAACCTCTTCCCCACACACTGAAAACTCTTCCCCACACACTGAAACCTCTTCCACACACAGTGAAACCCATTCACCACACACGGAAACCCATCCCCACACACTGAAACCCATCCCCACACACTGAAACCTCTTCCCCACACACTGAAAGCTCTTCCCCACTGACTGAAACCCTTCCCCACACACTGAAACCTCTTCCCCACACACTGAAACTCCTTCCCCACGCACTGAAACCTCTTCCACACACACTGAAACCTCTTCCCACACACTGAAACCTGTTCCCCACACGTTGAAACTTCTTCAACACGCACTGAAACCCATCCCCACACACTGAAACGCCTTCCACACACACTGAAACATCTTCCACACACACTGAAACCCCTTCCCCACGCACTGAAACCCCTTCCACACACACTGAATCATCTTCCACACACACTGAAACCCCTTCCCCACGCACTGAAACCCCTTCCACACACACTGTTACCCCTTCCCCGGACACTGAAACCCCTTCCCCACACACTGAATCCCCTCACACACACGGAAACCCCTTCCCCGCACACTGAAACCCCTTCCCCGCACACTGTAACCCTTCCCCACACGCTGAAACCCCTTACCCACACGCTGAAACTTCTTCCACACACACTGAAACCTCTTCCACATGCACTGAAACCCCTTCCGCACTCACTGAAACCCATCCCCAAACACTGAAACCCATCCCCTCACACTGAAACCATTCCACACACAATGAAACGCATCCCCACACACTGAAACCTCTTCCCCACACACTGAAACCCCTTATCCACACACTGAAACCCCTTACACACACACTGAAACCACTTCCCCACAGACAGAAACCCCTTCCCCACACTCAGCAACCTCTTCCCCACACACTGAAACCTCTTCCCCACACACTGAAACCACTTCCCCACACACTGAAACCCATTCCCCACACACTGAAACCTCTTCACCACACACTGAAACCCCTTCCCCACAGACTGAAACCCCTTAACCACCCACTGAAACCCATCCCCACACACTGAATTTTCTTCCCCACGCACTGAAACCCCTTCCCCACACACTGAAACCCCTTGCACACACACAGAAACCCATCCCCACACACTGACTCCTCTTCCCCACAGACTGAAACCACTTCCCCACACACTGAAACCCCTTCCGCAATCACTGAAACCCATCCCCACACTCTGAAACCCATCCCCACACACTGGAACCTCTTCCCCACACACTGAAACCCCTTCCCCACGCACTGAAACTTATTCCACACATACTGTAACCTCTTCCCCACACACTGAAACCTCTTCCCCACACACTGAAACTCCTTCCCCACGCACTGAAACCTCTTCTACACACACTGAAACCTCTTCCACACACACTGAAACCTCTTCCACACACACTGAAACCTCTTCCCCACACGCTTAAACTTCTTCCACACGCACTGAAACACATCCCCACACACTGAAACCTCTTCCACACACACTGCAACCTCTACCACACACACTGAAACCTCTACCACACACAGTAAAACCCCTTCCCCACGCACTGAAACCCCTTCCACACACACTGTAACCCCATCCCCGCACACTGAAAGCCCTTACCCACACGCTCAAACTCCTTCCACACACACTGAAACCTCTTCCACATGCACCGAAACCCATTCCGCACACACTGAAACACATCCCCACACACTGAAACCCATCCCCTCACACTGAAACCATTCCCCACACAATGAAACCCATCCCCACATACTGAAACCTCTTCCCCACACACTGAAACACCTTATCCACACACTGAAACCCCTTCCCCACAGACTGAAACCTCTTCCCCACACACTGAAACCTCTTCCGCACGGACTGTAACCCCTTTCCCAGACATTGAAACACATCCCCACACTCTGAAACCTCATGCCCACACACTGAAACCCCTTCCCCACACACTGAAACCCATCCCCACTCACTGAAAACTCTTGCCCACACACTGAAACCCCTTCCCCACACACTGAAACCCCTTCCCCACACACTGAAATCCATCCCCACAAACTGAAATCCATCCCCACACACTGAAATCCTTCCCCACACACTGAATCCACTTCCCACATACTGAAAACTCTTCGCCACAGACTGAAACCCTTCCCCACACACTGAGATCTCTTCCCCACACACTGAAAACTCTTCCCCTCACACTGAAACCCCTTCCCCGCACACTGAAACATCTTCCCCACACACTGAATCCCCTTCCCCACACACTGAAAACCCATCCCCACACACTGAAACCCCTTCCCCACACACTCAAACCCCTTCCCCACTCACTGAAACCCATCCCCACAAACTGAAACCCCTTCCCCACACACAGAAACCCATCCCCACACACTGAAACCCTTCCCCACACACTGAAACCTCTTCCCACACACTGAAACCTCTTCCCGACACACTGAAACCTCTTCCCCACACACTGAAACCCCTTCCCACACACTGAAAACTGTTCCCCACACGTTGAAACTTCTTCCACACGCACTGAAACCCATCCCCACACACTGAAACCCCTTCCACACACACTGAAACATCTTCCACACGCACTGAAACCCCTTCCCCACGCACTGAGACCCCTTCCACATACACAGTTACCCCTTCCCCGCACACTGAAACCCCTTCCCCAAACACTGAAACCCATCCCACATACTGAAACCTCTTCCACACACACTGAAATCTTTCCCTGCAGACTGAAATCCCTTCCCCACGCACTGAAACCTCTTCCCCACACACTGAAAACTCTTCCCCACACACTGAAACCTCTTCCACACACAGTGAAACCCATTCACCACACACGGAAACCCATCCCCACACACTGAAACCCATCCCCACACACTGTAACCTCTTCCCCACACACTGAAAGCTCTTCCCCACTGACTGAAACCCTTCCCCACACACTGAAACCTCTTCCCCACACACTGAAACTCCTTCCCCACGCACTGAAACCTCTTCCACACACACTGAAACCTCTTCCCACACACTGAAACCTGTTCCCCACACGTTGAAACTTCTTCAACACGCACTGAAACCCATCCCCACACACTGAAAAGCCTTCCACACACACTGAAACATCTTCCACACACACTGAAACCCCTTCCCCACGCACTGAAACCCCTTCCACACACACTGAAACATCTTCCACACACACTGAAACCCCTTCCCCACGCACTGAAACCCCTTCCACACACACTGTTACCCCTTCCCCGGACACTGAAACCCCTTCCCCACACACTGAATCCCCTCACACACACGGAAACCCCTTCCCCGCACACTGAAACCCCTTCCCCGCACACTGTAACCCTTCCCCACACGCTGAAACCCCTTACCCACACGCTGAAACTTCTTCCACACACACTGAAACCTCTTCCACATGCACTGAAACCCCTTCCGCACTCACTGAAACCCATCCCCAAACACTGAAACCCATCCCCTCACACTGAAACCATTCCACACACAATGAAACGCATCCCCACACACTGAAACCTCTTCCCCACACACTGAAACCCCTTATCCACACACTGAAACCCCTTACACACACACTGAAACCACTTCCCCACAGACAGAAACCCCTTCCCCACACTCAGCAACCTCTTCCCCACACACTGAAACCTCATCCCCACACACTGAAACCACTTCCCCACACACTGAAACCCATTCCCCACACACTGAAACCTCTTCACCACACACTGAAACCCCTTCCCCACAGACTGAAACCCCTTAACCACCCACTGAAACCCATCCCCACACACTGAATTTTCTTCCCCACGCACTGAAACCCCTTCCCCACACACTGAAACCCCTTGCACACACACAGAAACCCATCCCCACACACTGACTCCTCTTCCCCACAGACTGAAACCACTTCCCCACACACTGAAACCCCTTCCGCAATCACTGAAACCCATCCCCACACTCTGAAACCCATCCCCACACACTGGAACCTCTTCCCCACACACTGAAAGCTCTTCCCCACAGACGAAAACCCTTCCCCACACACTGAAACCTCTTCCCCACACACTGAAACCCCTTCCCCACGCACTGAAACTTATTCCACACATACTGTAACCTCTTCCCCACACACTGAAACCTCTTCCCCACACACTGAAACTCCTTCCCCACGCACTGAAACCTCTTCTACACACACTGAAACCTCTTCCACACACACTGAAACCTCTTCCACACACACTGAAACCTCTTCCCCACACACTGAAACACCTTATCCACACACTGAAACCCCTTCCCCACAGACTGAAACCTCTTCCCCACACACTGAAACCTCTTCCGCACGGACTGTAACCCCTTCCCCAGACATTGAAACACATCCCCACACTCTGAAACCTCATGCCCACACACTGAAACCCCTTCCCCACACACTGAAACCCATCCCCAATCACTGAAAAATCTTGCCCACACACTGAAACCCCTTCCCCACACACTGAAACCCCTTCCCCACACACTGAAATCCATCCCCACAAACTGAAATCCATCCCCACACACTGAAATCCTTCCCCACACACTGAATCCACTTCCCACATACTGAAAACTCTTCGCCACAGACTGAAACCCTTCCCCACACACTGAGATCTCTTCCCCACACACTGAAAACTCTTCCCCTCACACTGAAACCCCTTCCCCGCACACTGAATCCCATCCCACATACTGAAACCTCTTCCACACACACTGAAATCTTTCCCTGCAGACTGAAATCCCTTCCCCACACACTGAAACCTCTTCCCCACACACTGAAATGTCTTCCCCACACACTGAAACCCATCCCCACACACTGCACCCTCTTCCCCACACACTGCAACCTCTTCCCCACACACTGAAACCCCTTCCCTACACACTGAAACCCCTTCCCCACACACTCAAACCTCTTCCCCAAACACTGAAACCCATTCCCCACAGATTGAAACCACTTCCCCACACACTGAAAACTCTTCCCCAGACACTGAAATCTCTTCCCCACACACTGAAACCCCTTATCCACACACTGAAACCCCTTCCCCACAGAATGAAAACTCTTCCCCACACTCTGAAACCTCATCCCCACAGACTGTAACCCATTCCCCACACACTGAAACCCATCCCCACACACTGAAACCTCATGCCCACACACTGAAACCCCTTCCCCACTCACTGAAAGTCCTCCCCCACACACTGAAACCCATCCGCACACACTGAAACCTCTTCCCCACAGACTCAAACCCCTTTACCTCACACTGAAACCCATTACCACACACTTAAACCCCTTCCCCGCACACTGAAACCTCTTCCCCACACACTGAAACCCCTTCCGCACACACTGAAACCCCTTTCCCACACACTGAAACCCGTTCCCCAAACACTGAAATCCATCCCCACACACTGAAACCTCTTCCCCACACAGTGAAACCACTTCCCCACACACTGAAAGCCATCCCCACACACTGAAACCTCTTCCCCACACACTGAAAGCTCTTCCCCACAGACTGAAACCCTTCCCCACACACTGAAACCTCTTCCCCACACACTGAAACTCCACCCCACGCACTGAAACCTCTTCCACACACACTGAAACCTCCACCCACACACTGAAACCTCTTCCCCACACGCTGAAACTTTTTCCACACGCACTGAAACCCATCCCCACACACTGAAACCCCTTCCACACAGACTGAAACCCATCCCCACACACTGAAACCACTTCCACACACACTGAAACCCCTTCCCCACGCACTGAAACCTCTTCCATACATATTGAAACCTCTTCCCCAAAAACTGAAACCTGTTCCCCACAGACTGAAACCTCTTCCGCACACACTGAAAGCTCTTCCCTACAGACTGAAACCCTTCCCCACACACTGAAACCTCTTCCCCACACACTGAAACAGCTTCCCCACAAACAGAAAACCATCCCCACACACTGACATCTCTTCCCCACACACTGAAACCCATTCCCCACACACTGAAACCCCTTCCCCACACACTCAAACCCCTTCCCCAAACACTGAAACCCGTTCCCCACAGATTGAAACCACATCCCCACACACTGAAAACTCTTATCCACACACTGAAACCCCTTTCCCACAGAATGAAATCTCTTCCCCACACTCTGAAACCTCATCCCCACAGACTGTAACCCATTCCCCACACACTGAAACCCATCCCCACACACTGAAACCTCATGCCCACACACTGAAACCCCTTCCCCACTCACTGAAACTCCTCCCCCACACACTGAAACCCATCCGCACACACTGAAACCTCTTCCCCACAGACTCAAACCCCTTTACCTCACACTGAAACCCATCCCCACACACTGAAACCCCTTCCCCACACACTGAAACCTCTTCCCCACACACTGAAACCCCTTCCGCACACACTGAAACCCCTTTCCCACACACTGAAACCCGTTCCCCAAACACTGAAACCCATCCCCACACACTGAAACCTCTTCCCCACACAGTGAGACCCCTTCCCCACACACTGAAACCCATCCCCACACACTGAAAGCCATCCCCACACACTGAAACCTCTTCCCCACACACTGAAAGCTCTTCCCAACAGACTGAAACCCTTCCCCACACACTGAAACCTCTTCCCCACACACTGAAACTCCTTCCCCACGCACTGAAACCTCTTCCACACACACTGAAACCTCCACCCACACAGTGAAACCTCTTCCCCACACGCTGAAACTTTTTCCACACGCACTGAAACCCATCCCCACACACTGAAACCCCTTCCACACACACTGAAACATCTTCCACACACACTGAAACCCATCCCCACACACTGAAACCTCTTCCCCACACAGTGAAACCACTTCCCCACACACTGAAAGCCATCCCCACACACTGAAACCTCTTCCCCACACACTGAAATCTCTTCCCCACTGACTGAAACCCTTCCCCACACACTGAAACCTCTTCCCCACACACTGAAACTCCTTCCCCACGCACTGAAACCTCTTCCACACACACTGAAACCTCCACCCACACACTGAAACCTCTTCCCCACACTCTGAAACTTTTTCCACACGCACTGAAACCCATCCCCACACACTGAAACCCCTTCCACACACATTGAAACCCATCCCCACACACTGAAACCACTTCCACACACACTGAAACCCCTTCCCCACGCACTGAAACCTCTTCCACACATACTGAAACCTCTTCCCCAAAAACTGAAACCTGTTCCCCACAGACTGAAACCTCTTCCGCACACACTGAAAGCTCTTCCCCACAGACTGAAACCTCTTCCCCACTCACTGAAACCTCTTCCCCACACACTGAAACACCTTCCCCACAATCAGAAAGCCATCCCCACACACTGACATCTCTTCCCCACACACTGAAACCCCTTCCCCACACACTGAAACCCCTTCCCCACACACTCAAACCTCTTCCCCAAACACTGAAACAAGTTCCCCACAGATTGAAACCACTTCCCCACAAACTGAAAACTCTTATCCACACACTGAAACCCATTCCCCACAGAATGAAAACTCTTCCCCACACTCTGAAACCTCATCCCCACAGACTGTAACCCATTCCCCACACACTGAAACCCATCCCCACACACTGAAACCTCATGCCCACACACTGAAACCCCTTCCCCACTCACTGAAACTCCTCCCCCACACACTGAAACCCATCCGCACACACTGAAACATCTTCCCCACAGACTGAAACCCCTTTACCTCACACTGAAACCCATCCCCACACACTGAAACCCCTTCCCCACACACTGAAACCTCTTATCCACACACTGAAACCCATTCCCCACAGAATGAAAACTCTTCCCCACACTCTGAAACCTCATCCCCACAGACTGTAACCCATTCCCCACACACTGAAACCCATCCCCACACACTGAAACCTCTTCCCCACACACTGAAACCCCTTCCGCACACACTGAAACCCCTTCCCCACACACTGAAACCCGTTCCCCAAACACTGAAACCCATCCCCACACACTGAAACCTCTTCCCCACACAGTGAGACCCCTTCCCCACACACTGAAACCCATCCCCACACACTGAAAGCCATCCCCACACACTGAAACATTCTTCCCCACACACTGAAAGCTCTTCCCCACAGACTGAAACCCTTCCCCACACACTGAAACCTCTTCCCCACACACTGAAACTCCTTCCCCACGCACTGAAACCTCTTCCACACACACTGAAACCTCCATCCACACTCTGAAACCTCTTCCCCACACGCTGAAACTTTTTCCACACGCACTGAAACCCATCCCCACACACTGAAACCCCTTCCACACACACTGAAACATCTTCCACACACATTGAAACCCCTTCCCCACGCACTGAAACCCCTTCCACACACACTGTTACCCCTTCCCCGCACACTGAAACCCCTTCCCCACACACTGAACCCCTCACACACACGGAAACCCCTTCCCCGCACTTTGGAAACCGCTTCCACGCACACTGAAACCCTTCCCCACACGCTGAAACCCCTTACCCAAACGCTGAAACTCCTTCCACACACACTGAAACCTCTTCCACATGCACTGAAACCCCTTCCGCACACACTGAAACCCATCCCCAAACACTGAAACCCATCCCCTCACACTGAAAACATTCCCCACACACTGAAACCTCTTATCCACACACTGAAACTCCTTCCCCGCACACTGAAACCACTTCCCCACAGACTGAAACCCCTTCCCCACACTCTGCAACCTCTTCCTCACACACTGAAACCTCTTCCCCACACACTGAAACCACTTCCCCACACGCTGAAACCCCTTCCCTGCACTCTGAAACCCCTTCCACACACTCTGAAACCCCTTCCGCACACACTGAAACCCATCCCCACACACTGAAACCCCTTCCCGACACACTGAAACGTCTTCCCCACGCACTGTAACCTCTTCCACACATACTGAACCCTCTTCGCCAAAAACTGAAACCTGTTCCCCACAGATTGAAACCTCTTCCGCTCACACTGAAAGCTCTTCCCCACAGACTGAAACCCTTCCCCACACACTGAAACCTCTTCCCCACACACTGAAACACCTTCCCCACAAACACAAAGCCATCCCCACACACTGAAATCTCTTCCCCACACACTGAAACCCCTTCCCCAGACACTGAGACTCCTTCCCGACGCATTGAAACCTCTTCCACACACACTGAAACCCCTTCCCTACACACTGAAACCCCTTCCCCACACACTCAAACCTCTTCCCCAAACACTGAAACCCATTCCCCACAGATTGAAACCACTTCCCCACACACTGAAAACTCTTCCCCAGACACTGAAATCTCTTCCCCACACACTGAAACCCCTTATCCACACACTGAAACCCCTTCCCCACAGAATGAAAACTCTTCCCCACACTCTGAAACCTCATCCCCACAGACTGTAACCCATTCCCCACACACTGAAACCCATCCGCACACACTGAAACCTCTTCCCCACAGACTCAAACCCCTTTACCTCACACTGAAACCCATCCCCACACACTGAAACCCATCCCCACACACTGAAACCTCTTCCCCACACAGTGAAACCACTTCCCCACACACTGAAAGCCATCCCCACACACTGAAACCTCTTCCCCACACACTGAAAGCTCTTCCCCACAGACTGAAACCGTTCCCCACACACTGAAACCTCTTCCCCACACACTGAAACTCCTTCCCCACGCACTGAAACCTTTTCCACACACACTGAAACATCCACCCACACACTGAAACCTCTTCCCCACACGCAGAAACTTTTTCCACACGCACTGAAACCCATCCCCACACACTGAAACCCCTTCCGCACACACTGAAACCCATCCCCACACACTGAAACCACTTCCACACACACTGAAACCCCTTCCCCACGCACTGAAACCTCTTCCACACATATTGAAAACTCTTCCCCAAAAACTGAAACCTGTTCCCCACAGACTGAAACCTCTTCCGCACACACTGAACGCTCTTACCCACAGACTGAAACCCTTCCCCACACACTGAAACCTCTTCCCCACACACTGAAACACCTTCCCCACAAACAGAAAGCCATCCCCACACACTGACATGTCTTCCCCACACACTGAAACCCCTTCCCCACACACTGAAACCCCTTCCCCACACACTCAAACCTCTTCCCCAAACACTGAAACCCGTTCCCCACAGATTGAAACCACTTCCCCACACACTGAAAACTCTTATCCACACACTGAAACCCCTTCCCCACAGAATGAAAACTCTTCCCCACAGACTGTAACCCCATCCCCACTCACTGAAACTCCTCCCCCACACACTGAAACCCATCCGCACACACTGAAACCTCTTCCCCACAGGCTCAAAACCCTTTACCTCTCACTGAAACCCATCCCCACACACTGAAACCCCTTCCCCACACACTGAAACCTCTTCCCCACACACAGAAACCCCTTCCGCACACACTGAAACCTCTTCCCCACACAGTGAGACCCCTGCCCCACACACTGAAACCCATCCCCACACACTGACAGCCATCCCCACACACTGAAACCTCTTCCCAACACACTGAAAGCTCTTCCCCACAGACTGAAACCCTTCCCCACACACTGAAACCTCTTCCCCACACACTGAAACTCCTTCCCCACGCACTGAAACCTCTTCCACACACACTGAAACCTCCACCCACACACTGAAACCTCTTCCCCACACGCTGAAACTTTTTCCACACGCACTGAAACCCATCCCCACACACTGAAACCCCTTCCACACACACTGAAACCCATCCCCACACACTGAAACCACTTCCACACACACTGAAACCTCTCCCCCAAACACTGAAACCCGTTCCCCACAGATTGAAACCACTTCCCCACAGAATGAAAACTCTTCCACACACTCTGAAACCTCATCCCCACAGACTGTAACCCATTCCCCACACACTGAAACCCATCCCCACACACTGAAACCTCATGCCCACACACTGAAACCTTTTCCCCACTCACTGAAACTCCTCCCCCACACACTGAAACCCATCCGCACACACTGAAACATCTTCCCCACAGACTCAAACCCCTTTACCTCACACTGAAACCCATCCCCACACACTGAAACCCCTTCCCCACACACTGAAACCTCTTCCCCACACACTGAAACCCCTTCCGCACACACTGAAACCCATTCCCCACACACTGAAACCCATCCCCTCCCACTGAAACCTTATGCCCACACACTGAAACCCCTTCCCCACTCACTGAAACTCCTTCCTCACACACTGAAACACATCCGCACACACTGAAACCTCTTCCCCACACACTGAAACCCCTTCCCCACAGACTGAAACCCCTTTACCTCACACTGAAACCCATCCCCACACACTGAAACCCCTTCCCCACACACTGAAACCTCTTCCCCACACACTGAAACCCCTTCCGCACACACTGCAACCCCTTTCCCACACACTGAAACCCGTTCCCCAAACACTGAAACCCATCCCCACACACTGAAACCTCTTCCCCACACACTGAAACCCATCCCCACACACTGAAACCTCTTCCCCACACACTGAAACCCCTTCCGCACAGACTGAAACCCCTTTACCTCACACTGAAACCCATCCCCACACACTGAAACCCCTTCCCCACACACTGAAACCTCTTCCCCACACACTGAAACCCCTTCCGCACACACTGCAACCCCTTTCACACACACTGAAACCCGTTCCCCAAACACTGAAACCCATCCCCACACACTGAAACCTCTTCCTCACACACTGAAACACATCCGCACACACTGAAACCTCTTCCCCACACACTGAAACCCCTTCCCCACAGACTGAAACCCCTTTACCTCACACTGAAACCCATCCCCACACACTGAAACCCCTTCCCCACACACTGAAACCTCTTCCCCACACACTGAAACCCCTTCCGCACACACTGCAACCCCTTTCCCACACACTGAAACCCGTTCCCCAAACACTGAAACCCATCCCCACACACTGAAACCCCTTCCCCACACACTGAAACCTCTTCCCCACACACAGAAACCCCTTCCGCACACACTGAAACCTCTTCCCCACACAGTGAGACCCCTGCCCCACACACTGAAACCCATCCCCACACACTGACAGCCATCCCCACACACTGAAACCTCTTCCCCACACACTGAAAGCTCTTCCCCACAGACTGAAACCCTTCCCCACACACCGAAACCTCTTCCCCACACACTGAAACTCCTTCCCCACGCACTGAAACCTCTTCCACACACACTGAAACCTCCACCCACACACTGAAACCTCTTCCCCACACGCTGAAACTTTTTCCACACGCACTGAAACCCATCCCCACACACTGAAACCCCTTCCACACACACTGAAACCCATCCCCACACACTGAAACCACTTCCACACACACTGAAACCTCTCCCCCAAACACTGAAACCCGTTCCCCACAGATTGAAACCACTTCCCCACAGAATGAAAACTCTTCCACACACTCTGAAACCTCATCCCCACAGACTGTAACCCATTCCCCACACACTGAAACCCATCCCCACACACTGAAACCTCATGCCCACACACTGAAACCTTTTCCCCACTCACTGAAACTCCTCCCCCACACACTGAAACCCATCCGCACACACTGAAACATCTTCCCCACAGACTCAAACCCCTTTACCTCACACTGAAACCCATCCCCACACACTGAAACCCCTTCACCACACACTGAAACATCTTCCCCACACACTGAAACCCCTTCCGCACACACTGAAACCCATTCCCCACACACTGAAACCCATCCCCTCCCACTGAAACCTTATGCCCACACACTGAAACCCCTTCCCCACTCACTGAAACTCCTTCCTCACACACTGAAGCACATCCGCACACACTGAAACCTTTTCCCCACACACTGAAACCCCTTCCCCACAGACTGAAACCCCTTTACCTCACACTGAAACCCATCCCCACACACTGAAACCCCTTCCCCACACACTGAAACCTCTTCCCCACACACTGAAACCCCTTCCGCACACACTGCATCCCCTTTCCCACACACTGAAACCCGTTCCCCAAACACTGAAACCCATCCCCACACACTGAAACCTCTTCCCCACACACTGAAACCCATCCCCACACACTGAAACCTCTTCCCCACACACTGAAACCCCTTCCGCACAGACTGAAACCCCTTTACCTCACACTGAAACCCATCCCCACACACTGAAACCCCTTCCCCACACACTGAAACCTCTTCCCCACACACTGAAAGCCCTTCCGCACACACTGCAACCCCTTTCACACACACTGAAACCCGTTCCCCAAACACTGAAACCCATCCCCACACACTGAAACCTCTTCCTCACACACTGAAACACATCCGCACACACTGAAACCTCTTCCCCACACACTGAAACCCCTTCCCCACAGACTGAAACCCCTTTACCTCACACTGAAACCCATCCCCACACACTGAAACCCCTTCCCCACACACTGAAACCTCTTCCCCACACACTGAAACCCATCCCCACACACTGAAAGCCATCCCCACACACTGAAACCTCTTCCCCACACACTGAAAGCTATTCCCCACACACTGAAACCCTTCCCCACACACTGAAACCTCTTCCCCACACACTGAAACTCCTTCCCCACGCACTGAAACCTCTTCCACACACACTTAAACCTCTACCCGCTCACTGGAACCTCTTCCCCACACGCTGAAACTTCTTCCACACGCACTGAAACCCATCCCCACACACTGTATCCCCTTCCACACACACTGAAACTTCTTCCACACACACTGAAAAACTTCCCCACGCACTGAAACCCCTTCAACACACACTGTTACCCCTTCCCCGGACACTGAAACCCCTTCCCCACACACTGAATCCCCTCACACACACGGAAACCCCTTCCCCGCACACTGAAACCCCTTCCCCGCACACTGAAACCCTTCCCCACACGCTGAAACCCCTTACCCACACGCTGAAACTCCTTCCACACACACTGAAACCTCTTCCACATGCACTGAAACACCTTCCGCACATACTGAAACCCATCCCCAAACACTGAAACCCATCCCCTCACACTGAAACCATTCCCCACACAATGAAACGCATCCCCACACACTGAAACCTCTTCCCCACACACTGAAACCCCTTATCCACACACTGAAACTCCTTCCCCACACACTGAAACCAACTCCCCACAGACTGAAACCCCTTCCACACACTCTGCAACCTCTTCCCCACACACTGAAACCTCTTCCCCACACACTGAAACCCCTTCCCCACAGACTGAAACCCCTTCCCCACGCACTGTAACCTCTTCCACACATACTGAAACCTCTTCCCCAAAAACTGAAACCTGTTCCCCACAGACAGAAACCTCTTCCGCTCACACTGAAAGCTCTTCCCCACAGACTGAAACCCTTCCCCACACACTGAAACCTCTTCCCCACACACTGAAACACCTTCCCCACAAACACAAAGCCATCCCCACACACTGAAATCTCTTCCCCACACACTGAAACCCCTTCCCCAGACACTGAGACTCCTTCCCGACGCATTGAAACCTCTTCCACACACACTGAAACCTCTTCCCACAAACTGAAACCTCTTCCCACACACCTAAACCTCTTCCCCACACGCTGAAACCTCTTCCACACGCACTGAAACCCATCCCCACACACTGAAACCCCTTCCACACACACTGAAACATCTTCCACACACACTGAAACCCCTTCCCCACGCACTGAGACCCCTTCCACATACACTGTTACCCCTTCCCCGCACACTGAAACCCCTTCCCCACACACTGAAACCCATCCCACACACTGAAACCTCTTCCACACACACTGAAACATTTCCCTACAGACTGAAACCCTTCCCCACACACTGAAACCTCTTCCCCACACACTGAAATCTCTTCCCCACACACTGAAACCCCTTCCCCAGACACTGAAACCCATCCCCACACACTGAACCCTCTTCCCCACACACTGAAACCTCATGCCCACACACTGCAACCTCTTCCCCACACACTGAAACCCCTTCCCCACACACTGAAACCCCTTCCCCACACACTCAAACCTCTTCCCCAAACACTGAAACCCATTCCCCACAGATTGAAACCACTTCCCCACACACTGAAAACTCTTCCCCACACACTGAAATCTCTTCCCCACACACTGAAACCCCTTATTCACACACTGAAACCCCTTCCCCACAGAATGAAAACTCTTCCCACACTCAGACACCTCATCCCCACAGACTGTAACCCATTCCCCACACACTGAAACCCATCCCCACACACTGAAACCTCATGCCCACACACTGAAACCGTTTCCCCACTCACTGAAACTCCTTCCTCACACACTGAAACACATCCGCACACACTGAAACCTCTTCCCCACACACTGAAACCCCTTCCCCACAGACTGAAACCCCTTTACCTCCCACTGAAACCCATCCCCACACACTGAAACCCCTTCCCCACACACTGAAACCTCTTCCCCACACACTGAAACCCCTTCCGCACACACTGCAACCCCTTTCCCACACACTGAAACCCGTTCCCCAAACACTGAAACCCATCCCCACACACTGAAACCTCTTCCCCACACAGTGAAACCCATTCCCCACACACTGAAACCCATCCCCACACACTGAAAGCCCTCCCCACACACTGAAACCTCTTCCCCACACACTGAAAGCTATTCCCCACACACTGAAACCCTTCCCCACACACTGAAACCGCTTCCCCACACACTGAAACTCCTTCCCCACGCAGTGAAAGCTCTTCCACACACACTGAAACCTCTACCCGCACACTGAAACCTCTTCCCCACACGCTGAAACCTCTTCCCCACACAGTGAAACCCATTCCCCACACACTGAAACCCATCCCCACACACTGAAAGCCATCCCCACACACTGAAACCTATTCCCCACACACTGAAAGCTATTCCCCACACACTGAAACCCTTCCCCACACAGTGAAACCCATTCCCCACACACTGAAACCCATCCCCACACACTGAAACCTCTTCCCCACACACTGAAAGCTATTCCCCACACACTGAAACCCTTCCCCACACACTGAAACCTCTTCCCCACACGCTGAAACTCCTTCCCCACGCACTGAAACCTCTTCCACACACACTGAAACCTCTACCCGCACACTGAAACCTCTTCCCCACACGCTGAAACTTCTTCCACACGCACTGAAACACATCCCCACACACTGAAACCCCTTCCCCACGCACTGAAACCCCTTCCACACACACTGTTACCCCTTCCCCGGACACTGAAACCCCTTCCCCACACACTGAATCCCCTCACACACACACGGAAACCCCTTCCCCGCACACTGAAACCCCTTCCCCGCACACTGAAACCCTTCCCCACACGCTGAAACCCCTTACACACACGCTGAAACTCCTTCCACACACACTGAAACATCTTCCACATGCACTGAAACACCTTCCGCACACACTGAAACCCATCCCCAAACACTGAAACCCATCCCCTCACACTGAAACCATTCCCCACACAATGAAACGCATCCCCACACACTGAAACCTCTTCCCCACACTCTGAAACCCCTTATCCACACACTTAAACTCCTTCCCCACACACTGAAACCACTTCCCCACAGACTGAAACCCCTTCCCCACACTCTGCAACCTCTTCCCCACACACTGAAACCTCTTCCCCACACACTGAAACCCCTTCCCCACAGACTGAAACACCTTAACCACACACTGAAACCCATCCCCACACACTGAATCTTCCTCCCCACGCACTGAAACCCCTTCCCCACACACTGAAACACCTTCCCCACACACTGATACCCATCCCCACACACTGAAACCAATTCCCCACACACTGAAACCACTTCCCCACACACTGAAACCCCTTCCACAATCACTGAAACCCATCCCCACACTCTGAAACCCATCCCCACACACTGGAACCTCTTACCCACACACTGAAACCTCTTCCCCACACACTGAAACCCCTTCCCCATGCACTGAAACCTCTTCCGCACATACTGTAACCTCTTCCCCACACACTGAAACCTCTTCCCCACACACTGAAACTCCTTCCCCACGCACTGAAACCTCTTCTACACACACTGAAACCTCTTCCCCACACACGGAAACCTCTTCCCCACACGCTTAAACTTCTTCCAGACGCACTGAAACCCATCCCCACACACTGAAACCTCTTCCACACAAACTGAAACCTCTTCCACACACAATAAAACCCCATCCACACGCACTGAAACCCATTCCACTCACACTGTAACCCCTTCCCCGCACACTGAAACCTCTTCCCCACACACTGAAACCTCTTCCCCACACGCTTAAACTTCTTCCACACGCACTGAAACCCATCCCCATACACTGAAACCTCTTCCACACAAACTGAAACCTCTTCCACACACACTAAAACCTCTTCCACATGCACTGAAATCCATTCCGCACACACTGAAACACATCCCCACACACTGAAACCCATCCCCTCACACTGAAACCATTCTTCACACAATGAAACCCATCCCCACATGCTGAAACCTCTTCCCCACACACTGAAACCCCTTATCCGCACACTGAAACACCTTCCGCACTGACTGAAACCTCTTCCCCACACACTGAAACCTCTTCCGCACAGACTGCAACCCCTTCCCCAGACATTGAAACCCATCCCCACACTCTGAAAACTCATGCCCACACACTGAAACCCCTTCCCCACACACTGAAACCCCTTCCCCACACACTGAAACCTCTTCCACACAGACTGCAACCCATCCCCACACACTGAAACCAATCCCCACAAACTGAAACCCATCCCCACACAATGAAACCCATCCCCACACACTGAAATCCTTCCCCACACACTGAAACCACTTCCCACACACTGAAACCTCTTCGCCACAGACTGAAACCCTTCACCACACACTGAAAACTCTTCCCCACACACTGAAACCTCTTCCCCACACACTGAAACCTCTTCCCCACACACTGAAACCCCTTCCCCGCACACTGAAACCTCTTCCCCACACACTGAATCCCCTTTCCAACACACTGAAACCCATCCCCACACACTGAAACCCCTTCCCCACACACTGAAACCCCTTCCCCACTCACTGAAACCCATCCCCACACACTGAAACCCCTTCCCCACACACTGAAACCCATCCCCACACACTGAAACCCTTTCCCACACACTGAAACCTCTTCCACACACTGAAACCTATTCCCGACACACTGAAACCTCTTCCACACACACTGAAACCCCTTCACCGCACCCTGAAACCTCTTCCCCACAAACTGAAACCCCTTCCCCACACACTGAAACCTCTTCCCCACACACTGAAACCCCTTCCCCACATCCTGAAACCCCTTAACCTCACACTGAAACCCATCCCCATACACTGAAACCCCTTCCCCACACACTGAAACCCTTCCCCACACGCTGAAACCCCTTACCCACACGCTGAAACACCTTCCACACACACTGAAACCTCTTCCACATGCACTGAAACCCCTTCCGCACACACTGAAAACCATTCCCAAACACTGAAACCCATCCCCTCACACTGAAACCATTCCCCACACAATGAAACGCATCCCCACACACTGAAACCTCTTCCCCACACACTGAAACCCCTTACCCACACACTGAAACCACTTCCCCACAGACTGAAACCCCTTTCCCACACTCTGCAACCTCTTCCCCACACACTGAAACCTCTTCCCCACACACTGAAACCTCTTCCCCACACACTGAAACAACTTCCCCACACAATGAAACCCATTCCCCACACATTGAAACCTCTCCACCACTCACTGAAACCCCTTCCCCACAGACTGAAACCCCTTAACCACACACTGAAACCGCTTCCCCACACACTGGATTTTCTTCCCCACGCACTGAAACCCCTTCCCCACACACTGAAACCCCTTCCCCACACACTGAAACCCATCCCCACACACTGAAACCTCTTCCCCACACACTGAAACCACTTCCCCACACACTGAAACCCCGTCCGCAATCCCTGAAACCCATCCCCACACTCTGAAACACATCCCCACACACTGGAACCTCTTCCCCACACACCGAAGGCTCTTCCCCACAGACTGAAACCCTTCCCCGCACACTGAAACCCCTTACCCACACGCTGAAACTCCTTAACACATACTGAAACATATTCCACATGCACTGAAACCCATTCCGCACACACTGAAACACATCCCCACACACTGAAACCCATCCCCTCACACTGAAACCATTCCCCACACAATGAAACGCATCCCCACATACTGAAACTTCTTCCCCACACACTGAAACCCCTTATCCACACACTGAAACCCCTTCCCCACTGACTGAAACCTCTTCCGCACTGACTGTAGCCCCTTCCCCAGACATTGAAACCGATCCCCACACTCTGAAACCTCATGCCCACACACTGAAACCCCTTCCCCACACACTGAAACCCATCCCCACACACTGAAATATCTTGCCCACACACTGAAACCCCATCCGCAAACACTGAAAACTCTTGCCCACACACTGAAAACCCTTCCCCACAAACTGAAACCCATCCCCACACACTGAAACCCATCCCCACACACTGCAATCCTTCCCCACACACTGAAACCACTTCCCAAACACTGAAACCTCTTCGCCACAGACTGAAATCCTTCCCCACACACTGAAAACTCTTCCCCACACACTGAAACCTCTTCCCCACACACTGAAAGCCCTTCCCCGCACACTGAAACCTCTTCCCCACACACTGAATCCCCTTTCCAACACACTGAAACCCATCCCCACACACTGAGACCCCTTCCCCACACACTGAAACCCCTTCCCCACTCACTGAAACCCATCCCCACACACTGAAACCCCTTCCCCACACACTGAAACCTCTTCCTGACACACTGAAACCCGTTCCCCACACACTGAAACCCCTTCACCGCACCCTGAAACCTCTTCCCCACAAACTGAAACCCCTTCCCCACACACTGAAACCTCTTCCCCACACACTGAAACCCCTTCCCCACAGACTGAAACCCCTTAACCTCACACTGAAACCCATTCCCACACACTGAAACCACTTCCCCACACAGTGAAACCCTTCACCACACGCTGAAACCCCTTACCCACACGCTGAAACTCCTTCCACAGACACTGAAACCTCTTCCACATGCACTGAAACCCCTTCCGCACACACTGAAAACCATCCCCAAACACTGAAACCCCTTCCCCACACACTGAAACCCCTTATCCGCACACTGAATCTCCTTCCCCACACACTGAATCCACTTCCCCACAGACTGAAACCAATTCCCCACACTCTGCAACCTCTTCCCCGCAGACTGAAACCTCTTCTCCACACACTGAAACCACTTCCCCACACACTGAAACCCATTCCCCACACACTGAAACCTCTTCACCACACACTGAAACCCCTTCCCCACAGACTGAAACCCCTTCACTACACACTGAAACCCCTTCCCCACAGACTGAAACCCCTTAACCACACACTGAAACCCATCCCCACACACAGAATGTTCTTCCCCACGCACTGAAACCCCTTCCCCACACACTGAAACCCCTTCCCCAAACACTGAAACCCATCCCCACACACTGAAACCTCTTCCTCACACACTGAAACCACTTCCCCACACACTGAAACCCCGTCCGCAATCCCTGAAACCCATTCCCACACTCTGAAACCCATCCCCACACGCTGGAACCTCTTCCCCACGCACTGAAACCTCTTCCGCACATACTGTAAACTGTTCCCCACACACTGAAACCTCTTCCCCACACACTGAAACTCCTTCCCCACGCACTGAAACCTCTTCTACACACACTGAAACCTCTTCCCCACACACTGAAACCTCTTCCCCACACGCTTAAACTTCTTCCACACGCACTGAAACCCATTCCCACACACTGAAACCTCTTCCACACACACTGAAACCTCTTCCACACACAATAAAACCCCATCCACACGCACTGAAACCTCTTCTACACACACTGAAACCTCTTCCCCACACACTGAAACCTCTTCCCCACACGCTTAAACTTCTTCCACACGCACTGAAACCCATCCCCCCACACTGAAACCTCTTCCACACACACTGAAACCTCTTCCACACACAATAAAACCCCATCCACAAGCACTGAAACTCCTTCCACACATACTGAAACCCATCCCCACAAACTGAAACCCCTTGCCCACGCACTGAAACCCCTTCCCCACGCACTGAAACTTCTTCCACACATACTGAAACCTCTTCCCCAAAAACTGAAACCTGTTCCCCACAGACTGAAACCTCTTCCCCACACACTGAATCTCCTTCCCCACGCACTGAAACCTCTTCCACACACACTGAAACCCCCTCCCCGCACACTGAAACCTCTTCCCCACACACTGAATCCCCTTCACCACACACTGAAACCCCTTCCCCAAACACTGAAACCTATTCCCCACACACTGAAACCACATCCCCACAGATAAACCCATTCCCCACACTCTGAAACCCCTTCCCCACACACTTAATACATCTTCGCCACACACTTAAACCTCTTCCCCACACTCTTAAACCTCTTCCCCACACACTGAAACCCCTTCCCCACACACTGAAACCCATCCCCACACACTGAAACCCCTTCCCCACACACTGAAACCCATCCCCACACACTGAAACCCTTCCCCACACACTGTAACTCCTTCCCCGCACACTGAAACCCTTCCCCACACGCTGAAACCCCTTCCCCATACGCTGAAACCCCTTCCACACACACTGAAACCCATCCCCACACACTGAAACCCCTTCCCCACGCACTGAAACCCCTTCCCCAAAAACTGAAACCTGTTCCCCACAGACTGAAACCTCTTCCGCACATACTGAAACTCCTTTCCCACGCACTGAAACCTCTTCCACACACACTGAAACCTCTTCCCCACACACTGAAACCTCTTTCCCACACGCCGAAACTTCTTCCACACGCACTGAAACCCATCCCCACACACTGAAACCCCTTCCACACAAACTGAAACGTCTTCCACACCCACTGAAATCCATCCAAACACATTGAAACCCCTTCCACACACACTGAAACCTCTTGCACACACACTGAAACACCTTCCCCACACACTGAAACCCCTTCCACACTCACTGTAAACACTTCCCCACACACTGAAACCCATCCCCACACACTGAAACCCTTCTCCACACACTGAAACCTCTTTCTCACACACTGAAACATCTTTCACACACACTGAAACACATCCCCACAGTGAAACCCCTTCCACACACACTGAAAACCCTTCCACACACACTGAAACCCCTTCCGCACACACTGAAACCCCTTCCCCACGCACTGAAACATCTTCCAGAAACATTGAAACCTCTTCCCCACACACTGAAACCACTTTCCCACACACTGAAACCCCTTCCCCGCACACTGAAACCTCTTCCCCACACACTGATTCCCCTTCACCAGACACTGAAACCCCTTCCCCACACACTGAAACATCTTCCCCACACACTGAAACCACATCCCCACCGACAGAAACCCCTTCCCCACACTCTGAAACCTCTTCAACACACATTGAAACCTCTTCCCCACACACTGAAACCACTTCCCCACACTCTGAAACCCCTTCCCCACCCACTTAAAACATCTTCCCCACACTCTTAAACCCCTTCACCACACACTGAAACCCCTTCCCCACAGACTGAAACCCCTTAATCACACACTGAAACCCATCCCCACACACAGAATGTTCTTCCCCACGCACTGAAACCCCTTCCCCACACACTGAAACCCCTTCCCCAAACACTGAAACCCATCCCCACACACTGAAACCTCTTCCTCACACACTGAAACCACTTCCCCACACACTGAAACCCCGTCCGCAATCCCTGAAACCCATTCCCACACTCTGAAACCCATCCCCACACGCTGGAACCTCTTCCCCACGCACTGAAACCTCTTTCGCACATACTGTAAACTGTGCCCCACACACTGAAACCTCTTCCCCACACACTGAAACTCCTTCCCCACGCACTGAAACCTCTTCTACACACACTGAAACCTCTTCCCCACACACTGAAACCTCTTCCCCACACGCTTAAACTTCTTCCACACGCACTGAAACCCATCCCCACACACTGAAACCTCTTCCACACACACTGAAACCTCTTCCACACACAATAAAACCCCATCCACACGCACTGAAACCTCTTCTACACACACTGAAACCTCTTCCCCACACACTGAAACCTCTTCCCCACACGCTTAAACTTCTTCCACACGCACTGAAACCCATCCCCACACACTGAAACCTCTTCCACACACACTGAAACCTCTTCCACACACAATAAAACCCCATCCACAAGCACTGAAACTCCTTCCACACATACTGAAACCTCTTCCACATGCACTGAAACCCATTCCGCACACACTGAAACACATCCCCACACACTGAAACCCATCCCCTCACACTGAAACCATTCCCCACACAATGAAACCCATCCCCACATACTGAAACCTCTTCCCCACTCACTGAAACCCCTTATCCACAGACTGAAACCCCTTCCCCACTGAATGAAACCTCTTCCCCACACACTGAAACCTCTTCCGCACTGACTGTAGCCCCTTCCCCAGACATTGAAACCCATCCCCACACTCTGAAACTTCATGCTCACACACTGAAACCCCTTCCCCACACACTGAAACCCATCCCCACACACTGGAACCCATCCCCACACACTGAAATATCTTGCCCACACACTGAAACCCCTTCCCCACACACTGAAAACCATCCCCACACACTGAAACCCATCCCCACACACTGAAATCCTTCCCCACACACTGAAACCACTTCCCACACACTGAAACATCTTCCACACACTGAAACCTCTTCCCGACACACTGAAACCTCTTCCCCACACACTGAAACCCCTTCACCGCACCCTGAAACCTCTTCCCCACACACTGAAATCCGTTCCCCACACACTGAAACCTCTTCCCCACAGACTGAAACCCCTTAACCTCACACTGAAACCCATCCGCACACGCTGAAACCCCTTACCCACACGCTGAATCTCCTTCCACACACACTGAAACCTCTTCCACATGCACTGAAACCCCTTCCGCACACACTGAAAACCATCCCCAAACACTGAAACCCATCACCTCACACTGAAACCATTTCCCACACAATGAAACGCTTCCCCACACACTGAAACCTCTTCCCCACACACTGAAACCGCTTCCCCACACACAGAAACCCATTCCCCACACACTGAAACCCCTTCCCCACAGACTGAAACCCCTTAACCACGCACTGAAACCCATCCCCACACACTGAATTTTCTTCCCCACGCACTGAAACCCCTTCCCCACACACTGAAACCCCTTCCCCACACACTGAAACCCATTCCCACACACTGAAACCTCTTCCCCACACACTGAAACACCTTCCGCAATCACTGAAACCCATCCCCACACTCTGAAACCCATCCCCACACACTGGAACCTCTTCCCCACACACCGAAAGCTCTTCCCCACAGACTGAAACCCTTCCCCACAGACGGAAACCCTTCCCCACACACTGAAACCTCTTCGCCACACACTGAAACCCCTTCCCCACGCACTGAAACCTCTTCCGCACATACTGTAACCTCTTCCCCACACACTGAAACCTCTTCCCCACACACTGAAACTCCTTCCCCACGCACTGAAACCTCTTCTACACACACTGAAACCTCTTCCCCACACGCTTAAACTTCTTCCACACGCACTGAAATCCATCCCCACACACTGAAACCTCTTCCACACACACTGAAACCTCTTCCACACACAATAAAACCCCATCCACATGCACTGAAACCCCATCCACACACACTGTAACCCCTTCCCCGCACACTGAAACCCCTTACCCACACGCTGAAACTCCTTCCACACATACTGAAACCTCTTCCACATGCACTGAAACCCATTCCGCACACACTGAAACACATCCCCACACACTGAAACCCATCCCCTCACACTGAAACCATTCCCCACACAATGAAACCCATCCGCACACACTGACAAATCTTGCCCACACACTGAAACCCCTTCCCCACACATTGAAACCCATCCCCACACACTGAAACCCATCCCCACACACTGAAATCCTTTCCCACACACTGAAACCTCTTCGCCACAGACTGAAACCCTTCCCCACACACTGAAACCTCTTCCCCACACACTGAAACCGCTTCCCCACACACAGAAACCCATTCCCCACACACTGAAACCCCTTCCCCACAGACTGAAACCCCTTAACCACGCACTGAAACCCATCCCCACACACTGAATTTTCTTCCCCACGCACTGAAACCCCTTCCCCACACACTGAAACCCCTTCCCCACACACTGAAACCCATTCCCACACACTGAAACCTCTTCCCCACACACTGAAACACCTTCCGCAATCACTGAAACCCATCCCCACACTCTGAAACCCATCCCCACACACTGGAACCTCTTCCCCACACACCGAAAGCTCTTCCCCACAGACTGAAACCCTTCCCCACAGACGGAAACCCTTCCCCACACACTGAAACCTCTTCGCCACACACTGAAACCCCTTCCCCACGCACTGAAACCTCTTCCGCACATACTGTAACCTCTTCCCCACACACTGAAACCTCTTCCCCACACACTGAAACTCCTTCCCCACGCACTGAAACCTCTTCTACACACACTGAAACCTCTTCCCCACACGCTTAAACTTCTTCCACACGCACTGAAATCCATCCCCACACACTGAAACCTCTTCCACACACACTGAAACCTCTTCCACACACAATAAAACCCCATCCACATGCACTGAAACCCCATCCACACACACTGTAACCCCTTCCCCGCACACTGAAACCCCTTACCCACACGCTGAAACTCCTTCCACACATACTGAAACCTCTTCCACATGCACTGAAACCCATTCCGCACACACTGAAACACATCCCCACACACTGAAACCCATCCCCTCACACTGAAACCATTCCCCACACAATGAAACCCATCCGCACACACTGACAAATCTTGCCCACACACTGAAACCCCTTCCCCACACATTGAAACCCATCCCCACACACTGAAACCCATCCCCACACACTGAAATCCTTTCCCACACACTGAAACCACTTCCCACACACTGAAACCTCTTCGCCACAGACTGAAACCCTTCCCCACACACTGAAACCTCTTCCCCACACACTGAAACCTCTTCCCCACACACTGAAACCCCTTCCCCGCACACTGAAACCCATTCCCACACACTGAAACCCCTTCCCCACACACTGAAACCCCTTCAAAACACACTGAAACCCATCCCCACACACTGAAACCCCTTCCCCACACACTGAAACCCATCCCCACACACTGAAACCCTTCCCCACACATTGAAACCTCTTCCACACACTGAAACCTCTTCCCGACACACTGTAACCCCTTCCCCGCAGACTGAAACCCCTTCCCCACACACTGAAACCGCTTCCACACACACTGAAATCCCGTCCCCGCGCACTGAAACCCTTCCCCACACACTGTAACCCCTTCCCCGCAGACTGAAACCCCTTCCCCACACACTGAAACCGCTTCCACACACACTGAAATCCCGTCCCCGCGCACTGAAACCCCTTCCACGCACACTGAAACCCTTCCCCACACGCTGAAACCCCTTCCCCACACGCTGAAACCCCTCCCACACACACTGAAACCCATCCCCACAAACTGAAACCCCTTGCCCACACACTGAAACCCCTTCCCCACGCACTGAAACCTCTTCCACACACACTGAAACCCATCCCCACACACTGAAACCCTTCCCCACACATTGAAACCTCTTCCACACACTGAAATCTCTTCCCGACACACTGTAACCCCTTCCCCGCAGACTGAAACCCCTTCCCCACACACTGAAACCGCTTCCACACACACTGAAATCCAGTCCCCGCGCACTGAAACCCTTCCCCACACATTGTAACCCTTCCCCGCAGACTGAAACCCCTTCCCCACACACTGAAACCGCTTCCACACACACTGAAATCCAGTCCCCGCGCACTGAAACCCCTTCCACGCACACTGAAACCCTTCCCCACACGCTGAAACCCCTTCCCCACACGCTGAAACCCCTCCCACACACACTGAAACCCATCCCCACAAACTGAAACCCCTTGCCCACGCACTGAAACCCCTTCCCCACGCACTGAAACCTCTTCCACACATACTGAAACCTCTTCCCCAAAAACTGAAACCTGTTCCCCACAGACTGAAACCTCTTCCCCACACACTGAATCTCCTTCCCCACGCACTGAAACCTCTTCCACACACACTGAAACCCCCTCCCCGCACACTGAAACCTCTTCCCCACACATTGAATCCCCTTCACCAAACACTGAAACCCCTTCCCCAAACACTGAAACCTATTCCCCACACACTGAAAGCACATCCCCACAGATAAACCCATTCCCCACACTCTGAAACCCCTTCCCCACACACTTAATACATCTTCGCCACACACTTAAACCTCTTCCCCACACTCTTAAACCTCTTCCCCACACACTGAAACCCCTTCCCCACACACTGAAACCCATCCCCACACACTGAAACCCCTTCCCCACACACTGAAACCCATCCCCACACACTGAAACCCTTCCCCACACACTGTAACTCCTTCCCCGCACACTGAAACCCTTCCCCACACGCTGAAACCCCTTCCCCATACGCTGAAACCCCTTCCACACACACTGAAACCCATCCCCACACACTGAAACCCCTTCCCCACGCACTGAAACCCCTTCCCCAAAAACTGAAACCTGTTCCCCACAGACTGAAACCTCTTCCGCACATACTGAAACTCCTTTCCCACGCACTGAAACCTCTTCCACACACACTGAAACCTCTTCCTCACACACTGAAACCTCTTTCCCACACGCCGAAACTTCTTCCACACGCACTGAAACCCATCCCCACACACTGAAACCCCTTCCACACAAACTGAAACCTCTTCCACACAAACTGAAACCCCTTCCCCACGCACTGAAACCCCTTCCACACACACTGTTACCCCATTCCCTCACACTGAAACCCCTTCCCCAAACACTGAAACCTCATCCACACAAACTGAAATCTCTTACCCACACACTGAAACCTCTTCCACACACACTGAAATATCTTCCCCACGCAATGAAACATCTTCCGCACACGCTGAAACGTCTTCCACACCCATTGAAATCCCTTCCACACACACTGAAACCTCTTGCACACACACTGAAACACCTTCCCCACACACTGAAACCCCTTCCACACTCACTGTAAACACTTCCCCACACACTGAAACCCATCCCCACACACTGAAACCCTTCTCCACACACTGAAACCTCTTTCTCACACACTGAAACATCTTTCACACACACTGAAACACATCCCCACAGTGAAACCCCTTCCAAACACACTGAAAACCCTTCCACACACACTGAAACCCCTTCCGCATACACTGAAACCCCTTCCCCACGCACTGAAACATCTTCCAGAAACATTGAAACCTATTCCCCACACACTGAAACCACTTTCCCACACACTGAAACCCCTTCCCCGCACACTGAAACCTCTTCCCCACACACTGATTCCCCTTCACCAGACACTGAAACCCCTTCCCCACACACTGAAACATCTTCCCCACACACTGAAACCACATCCCCACCGACAGAATCCCCTTCCCCACACTCTGAAACCTCTTCAACACACATTGAAACCTCTTCCCCACACACTGAAACCACTTCGCCACACTCTGAAACCCCTTCCCCACCCACTTAAAACATCTTCCCCACACTCTTAAACCACTTCCCCACACACTGAAACCCCTTCCCCACACACTGAAACCCATCCCCACACCCTGAAACCCCATCCCCACACACTGAAACCCATCCCCACACACTGAAACCCTTCCCCACACACTGTAACCCCTTCCCCACAGACTGAAAACTCTTCCCCACACTCTGAAACCTCCTCCCCACAGACTGTCAACCATTCCCCATTCACTGAAACCCATCCCCACACACTGAAACCTCATGCCCACACACTGAAACCCCTTCCCCACACACTGAAACCCATCTCCACAGACCGAAACCTCTTCCCCACACACTGAAACCCCTTTCCCACAGACTGAAACCCCTTTACCTCACACTGAAACACATCCCCACACACTGAAACCCCTTCCCCACCCACTGAAACCTCTTCCCCACACACTGAAACCCCTTCCGCACACACTGAAACCCCTTTCCCACACACTGAAAACCGTTCCCCAAACACTGAAACCCATCCCCACACACTGAAACCTCTTCCCCGCACAGTGAAACCCCTTCCCCACACACTGAAACCCATCCCCACACACTGAAACCCATCCCCACACACTGAAACCTCTTCCCCACAAACTGAAAGCTCTTCCCAACAGACTGAAACCCTTCCCCACACACTGAAACCTCTTCCCCACACACGGAAACTCCTTCCCGACGCACTGAAGCCTCTTCCACACACACTGAAACCTATTCCCACACACTGAAACCTCTTCCCCACACGCTGAAACTTCTTCCACACGCACTGAAACCCATCCCCACACACTGAAACCCCTTCCACATACACTGAAACATCTTCCACACACGGAAACCCCATCCCCACGCACTGAGACCCCTTCCACACACACTGTTACCCCTTCCCCGCACGCTGAAACCCCTTCCCCAGACACTGAAACCCATCCCACACACTGAAACCTCTTCCACACACACTGAAACCTTTCCCTACAGACTGAAACCCATCCCCACACACTGAAACCCCTTCCCCACACACTGAAACCCCTTCCGCACACACTGAAACCCCTTTTCCACACACTGAAACCCGTTCCCCAAACACTGAAACCCATCCCCACACACTGAAACCTCTTCCCCACACAGTGAAACCCCTTCCCCACACACTGAAACCCATCCCACACACTGAAACCTCTTCCACACACACTGAAACCTTTCCCTACAGACTGAAACCCTTCCCCACACACTGAAACCTCTTCCCCACACACTGAAACACCTTCCCCACAAACAGAAAGCCATCCCCACACACTGAAATCTCTTCCCCACAGACTGAAACCCCTTCCCCAGACACTGAAACCCATCCCCACACACAGAACCCTCTTCCCCACACACTGCAACCTCTTCCCCACACACTGAAACCACTTCCCCACACACTGAAACCCCTTCCCCACACACTCAAACCTCTTCCCCAAACACTGAAACCCATTCCTCACAGACTGAAACCACTTCCCACACACTGAAAACTCTTCCCCACACACTGAAATCTCTTCCCCACACACTGAAACCCCTTATCCACACACTGAAACCCCTTCCCCACAGTCTGAAAACTCTTCCCCACACTCTGAACCCTCATCCCCACAGACTGTAACCCATTCCCCACTCACTGAAACCCATCCCCACACACTGAAACCTCATGCCCACCCGCTGAATCCCCTTCCCCTCTCACTGAAACCCCTTCCCCACACACTGAAACCTATCCCCACACACAAAAACCTCTTCCCCACACACTGAAACCCCTTCCCCACAGACTGAAACCCCTTTACCTCACACTGAAACCCATCAACACTCACTGAAACCCCTTCCCCACAGTCTGAAACCTCTTCCCCACACACTGAAACCCCTTCCGCACACACTGAAACCCCTTTCCCACACACTGAAACCCGTTCCCCAAACACTGAAACCCATCCCCACACACTGAAACCTCTTCCCCACACAGTGAAACCCCTTCCCCACACACTGAAACCCATCCCCACACATTGAAACCCATCCCCACACACTGAAACCTCTTCCCCACACACTGAAAGCTCTTCCCCACACACTGAAACTCCTTCCCCACTCACTGAAACCTCTTCCCCACACACTGAAACTCCTTCCCCACGCACTGAAACCTCTTCCACACACACTGAAACCTCTTCCCACACACTGAAACCACTTCCCCACAAGCTGAAACTTCTGCCACACGCACTGAAACACATCCCCACACACTGAAACCCCTTCCACATACACTGAAACATCTTCCACACACACGGAAACCCCTTCCCCGCACACTCAAACCCTTCCCCACACGCTGAAACCCCTTACCCACACGCTGAAACTCCTACCACACACACTGAAACCTCTTCCACATGCACTGAAACCCCTTCCGCACACACTGAAACCCATCACCAAAGATTGAAACCCATCCCCTCACACTGAAACCCTTCCCCACACAATTAAACGCATCCCCACACACTGAAACCTCTTCCCCACACACTGAAACCCCTTATCCACACACTGAAAACCCTTCCCCACACACTGAAACCACTTCCCCACAGACTGAAACCCCTTCCCCACACTCTGCAACCTCTTCCCCACACACTGAATCCTCTTCCCCACACACTGAAACCACTTCCCCACACACTGAAGCCCATTCCCCACACACTGAAACCTCTTCACCACACACTGAAACCCCTTCCCCACAGACTGAAACTCCTTAACCACACACTGAAACCCATCCCCACATACTGAATTTTCTTCCCCACGCACTGAAACCACTTCCCCACACACTGAAACCCCTTCCCCACACACTGAAACCCAACCCCACACACTGAAACCTCTTCCACACACACTGAAACCTCTTCACCACACACTGAAACCCCTTTCGCAATCACTGAAACCCAGCCCCACACTCTGAAACCCATCCCCACTCACTGGAACCTCTTCCCCACACACTGAAAGCTCTTCCCCACAGACTGAAACCCTTCCCCACACACTGAAACCTCTTCCCCACACACTGAAACCCCTTCCCCACGCACTAATACCTCTTCCGCACATACTGTAACCTCTTCCCCACACACTGAAACCTCTTCCCCACACACTGAAACTCCTTCCCAACGCACTGAAACCTCTTCTACACACACTGAAAGCTCTTCCCCACACACTGAAACCTCTTCCCCACACGCTTAAACTTCTTCCACACGCACTGAAACCCATCTCCACACACTGAAACCTCTTCCACACACGCTGAAACCCCTTACCCACACGCTGAAACTCCTGCCACACACACTGAAACCTCTTACACATGCACTGAAACCCCTTCCGCACACACTGAAACCCATCACCAAAGATTGAAACCCATCCCCTCACACTGAAACCCTTCCCCACACAATTAAACGCATCCCCACACACTGACACCTCTTCCCCACACACTGAAACCCCTTATCCACACACTGAAACCCCTTCCCCACACACTGAAACCACTTCCCCACAGACTGAAACCCCTTCCCCACACTCTGCAACCTCTTCCCCACACACTGAAACCTCTTCCCCACACACTGAAACCGCTTCCCCACACACTGAAACCCATTCCCCACACACTGAAATCTCTTCACCACACACTGAAACCCCTTCCCCACAGACTGAAACTCCTGAACTACACACTGAAACCCATCCCCACATACTGAATTTTCTTCCCCACGCACTGAAACCACCTCCCCACACACTGAAACACCTTCCCCACACACTGAAACCCATCCCCACACACTGAAACCTCTGCCACACACACTGAAACCTCTTCCCCACACACTGAAACCCCTTCCGCAATCACTGAAACCCAGCCCCACACTCTGAAACCCATCCCCACACACTGGAACCTCTTCCCCACTCACTGAAAGCTCTTCCCCACAGACTGAAACCCTTCCCCACACACTGAAATCTCGTCCCCACACACTGAAACCCCTTCCCCACGCACTAATACCTCTTCCGCACATACTGTAACCTCTTCCCCACACACTGAAACCTCTTCCCCACACACTGAAACTCCTTCCCAACGCACTGAAACCTCTTCTACACACACTGAAACCTCTTCCCCACACACTGAAACCTCTTCCCCACACGCTTAAACTTCTTCCACACGCACTGAAACCCATCCCCACACACTGAAACCTCTTCCACACACACTGAAACCTCTTCCACACACAATAAAACCCCTTCCCCACGCACTGAAACCCCTTCCACACACACTGTAACCCCTTCCCCGCACACTGAAACCCCTTACCCACACGCTGAAACTCCTTCCACACACACTGAAACCTCTTCCACATGCACTGAAACCCATTCCGCACACACTCAAACACATCCCCACACACTGAAACCCATCCCGTCACACTGCAACCATTCCCCACACAATGAAACTCATCCCCACATACTGAAACCTCTTCCCCACACACTGAAACCCCTTATCCACACACTGAAACCCCTTCCCCACAGACTGAAACCTCTTCCCCACACACTGAAACCTCTTCCGCACAGACTGTAACCCCTTCCCCAGTCATTGAAACCCATCCCCACACTCTGAAACCCCTTCCCCTCTCACTGAAACCCATCCCCACACTCTGAAAACTCTTGCCCACACACTGAAACCCCTTCCCCAGACACTGAAACCCATCCCCACACACTGAAAAGCATCCACACACACTGAAATCCTTCGCCACACACTGAAACCACTTCCCACACACTGAAACCTCTTCGCCACAGACTGAAACCCTTCCCCACACACTGAAACCTCTTCCCCAAACACTGAAACCTCTTCCGCACACACTGAAACCCCTTCCCCGCACACTAAAACCTCTTCCCCAAACACTGAATCCCCTTCCCCACTCACTGAAACCCATCCCCACACACTGAAACCCATCCCCACACACTGAAACCTCTTCCCCACACACTGAAAGCTCTTCCCCACACACTGAAACTCCTTCCCCACTCACTGAAACCTCTTCCCCACACACTGAAACTCCTTCCCCACGCACTGAAACCTCTTCCACACACACTGAAACCTCTTCCCACACACTGAAACCACTTCCCCACAAGCTGAAACTTCTGCCACACGCACTGAAACACATCCCCACACACTGAAACCCCTTCCACATACACTGAAACATCTTCCACACACACGGAAACCCCTTCCCCGCACACTCAAACCCTTCCCCACACGCTGAAACCCCTTACCCACACGCTGAAACTCCTACCACACACACTGAAACCTCTTCCACATGCACTGAAACCCCTTCCGCACACACTGAAAACCATCACCAAAGATTGAGACCCATCCCCTCACACTGAAACCCTTCCCCACACAATTAAACGCATCCCCACACACTGAAACCTCTTCCCCACACACTGAAACCCCTTATCCACACACTGAAAACCCTTCCCCACACACTGAAACCACTTCCCCACAGACTGAAACCCCTTCCCCACACTCTGCAACCTCTTCCCCACACACTGAAACCTCTTCCCCACACACTGAAACCACTTCCCCACACACTGAAGCCCATTCCCCACACACTGAAACCTCTTCACCACACACTGAAACCCCTTCCCCACAGACTGAAACTCCTTAACTACACACTGAAAACCATCCCCACATACTGAATTTTCTTCCCCACGCACTGAAACCACTTCCCCACACACTGAAACCCCTTCCCCACACACTGAAACCCAACCCCACACACTGAAATCTCTTCCACACACACTGAAACCTCTTCCCCACACACTGAAACCCCTTCCGCAATCACTGAAACCCAGCCCCGCACTCTGAAACCCATCCCCACTCACTGGAACCTCTTCCCCACACACTGAAAGCTCTTCCCCACAGACTGAAACCCTTCCCCACACACTGAAACCTCTTCCCCACACACTGAAACCCCTTCCCCACGCACTAATACCTCTTCTGCACATACTGTAACCTCTTCCCCACACACTGAAACCTCTTCCCCACACACTGAAACTCCTTCCCAACGCACTGAAACCTCTTCTACACACACTGAAACCTCTTCCCCACACACTGAAACCTCTTCCCCACACGCTTAAACTTCTTCCACACGCACTGAAACCCATCTCCACACACTGAAACCTCTTCCACACACGCTGAAACCCCTTACCCACACGCTGAAACTCCTGCCACACACACTGAAACCTCTTACACATGCACTGAAACCCCTTCCGCACACACTGAAACCCATCACCAAAGATTGAAACCCATCCCCTCACACTGAAACCCTTCCCCACACAATTAAACGCATCCCCACACACTGACACCTCTTCCCCACACACTGAAACCCCTTATCCACACACTGAAACCCCTTCCCCACACACTGAAACCACTTCCCCACAGACTGAAACCCCTTCCCCACACTCTGCAACCTCTTCCCCACACACTGAAACCTCTTCCCCACACACTGAAACCACTTCCCCACACACTGAAACCCATTCCCCACACACTGAAATCTCTTCACCACACACTGAAACCCCTTCCCCACAGACTGAAACTCCTTAACTACACACTGAAACCCATCCCCACATACTGAATTTTCTTCCCCACGCACTGAAACCACCTCCCCACACAGTGAAACCCCTTACCCACACACTGAAACCCATCCCCACACACTGAAACCTCTTCCACACACACTGAAACCTCTTCCCCACACACTGAAACCCCTTCCGCAATCACTGAAACCCAGCCCCACACTCTGAAACCCATCCCCACACACTGGAACCTCTTCCCCACACACTGAAAGCTCTTCCCCACAGACT